>NC_079476.1:23068497-23371527 GCF_026230105.1 Diorhabda sublineata
ATAATTTGCATAATTAAAGGAATACCTTCTCCGTCAATGTATTTAGACCATGTTTCGTACAATAAATTAAAATTAATTGACACAATAATTAATTAACACTACTCTAATTGAGAACAGTTTTTTTGTTGCGTGGGATACATAATACACAAATAATTTGAGTATCTTTTCGAGGTGTGTAGCAGCAACCCTCTTTCATTTTGTAGAGTTCCTCTATATAAGCAGCTGACTTACATATACAAAATGTTGCTTTTTTGATGACTATTATCTGTCAGATCATAATGTGTCTTAAAAGATCTTCATGTCGGCTAATGTATCAATTTGGTGGATGATTTATGAGAAATGATGATGTAGCTATTTTAAATTGGATACGAAAAATACGAGATGATTCAAAGAGCTAGTAGCTGCACCCTGCGCCAGGACAATGTTAATAAGTCGTTTTCCATTCTCAGGATTTTCAACTTAGGGGATTTCTCCATACATATAGGGGGTAAATAAGTGGGATCAGATACAAATAAAATAAAATTTCAATATATAGAAGAAAACTACAATGAGTAATAAAATTATAGGTAATAGTAATAGGTAATAATTAGTATATTAATCCATAGAAAACCAGTGCAGAAAGCAAGCATAGTCGTTTACAAAGTTGAATGCACTTTCCAGTAAATATGCCCTGATTTCCATTGGCAAGTGATTGTGCATTTGTTTGCATTGTAAAATTTTGAGCCCTCAATTAATTCTCAACTTGGAGTAGGTAGATAAAGGTTGGGCTCCGCGTTCCTAAGTGGAACCATTTATAAATATAAGTCAAAAAGATTTTGAAAAATTCAAAACCTTTGTGGTACAAGCTAATTGTAGACCACAGGTAAGCTATATTTATCGTATATTATTTGATCACAATATTTTTGTAGTTTTTCATCATTCCTTGTCCACGTCGAACTCAATTTTTAATAAATGAGATAATAATACGCACACTACTGAAATCTCGTTCTTGACCTATTTTCCACTCCTAATATTCCTTGTGGTAATTGCCTATTAGTGATTTTTAATGGGATAATAAATTCAAATCCATGAAAATAATTTAAGTACTTTATTTACTTAATATTTACATAATAATTAAGAAATTAACAGAAATAATTTTTGTTTTATTTACATACACAAATGAAATAATAAAAGGATTATTTATTGGTCATTGGGCAGTAATCAATTGTCACTTATCGAATAAGTAGGAAATGATCGATTTTGAGATTGAATTGTTCTGTAGCAATAGCACGCTGTTAGGATAGTCTTCTTCTTCTTCTACTTCTTGGAGATCTGTTGAACTGTTAATTATGAAGCTGCCTCAGCATCTTTTCCTGAGAGGTGGATTGCCAACTATCTTTCCACCTTTTAGGTGGTTTCCCGGGAGGCCTTGAGCCGGGCGGGTTGTTTTCTAGGACTATTCTCGGAAGTCTGTTCTCGTCCATTCGTCTTACATGGTTGTACCACTGCCTCTTACGTTGTCTTCTCCATCTCACAATGTCTTGTATCCCGCATTGCTCTTTGACATCTGTATTTCTTACTCTGTCTCTTCTGTTTTCATCGCGGCCACCCTCAGCATTGCTGATATGCTATGCCTAGATATCTGAATTGCATAACTTATTCAATGGGATTGTCCTCCACAACCAGCTTACATCTGAGCGGATCCTTCGCGATTGTCATAAAATTTGGTTTTGCAGATAGAAATGTTCATATTGAGTTGGCGGCTTAACAAGAAGAACTGGAAGAGTTGTCTCTGTAGGTCGTTTTCTGATTCGGCGATGATTGCTGCATCATCGGCATAACATACCATACCAACTGTTTTGTTGCCCATTCTGTTTCCGAGGTTGAGACATGTTACTTGTTTATGTTAGGATTGTGATAAAACATTTAATATTTCATATAGATCAGTAAAATTTATTAAACACTTATGGCATTTTATGATTAAGACACATTTTGGATCAAAATCTGATAAATGTTTTTCATAAATCTAAAGATTGGCGCTTCTCTCTCAATTAAACGAAATTAGCTTAAGGAACACACCCTTTGTTTATTTACAATTAATGAAATAGTTTATACATTATTTCACATAAGATTAACCTATAGATGATTTATCTGAGAAAATAACTAATAAAATTCATGTAACGTGACTTTAAACGTGTATTTCAATTAAGGTTGTTTATGTTTGGGTTTATGGATGTTTTTGTTGGCATTATTAGAAATTTTGAAATTCAACTCTTGAGCAGTTATTTTCGTAATGTTTTGCAACGTTGATTTCTATAGTAACGAACGTGTTGTATGTACTTAAATTATATTGAAAATCTATAAAATTTAGAATTATTTGCAACGACGCGAAGGCATTTGAAACAAATCGATTATAAATAGCTCCTCAAGTGTGATGTATCCAGATCCTTTTGGCACAATAATTGAGAAAAATATTTAATTTTTATATGAAGTACTAACACTTCTGAGTTAAAAATAGCATAAATTATTACTTTGTTGAATAAATTATTTGCTACATTGAATATAAATATTCGACAAATTTGTCTAATTTTCGAGGTGAACATTTCATTTCAGAGTATAATATACATTTTAAACAAGAGCTCTAAATTTATAGAGGCATCACATTATTGAAAACAATCTTTGAAATGAAATAATACTGATATTTGAGGCAGTATATAGGATTATATCAAAGTGGTTTCATTAGAAGCAGATCAACAACAGATCTTAACAACTCTATGCGAAGAATAGTCCAAGATATTTAAATAATTTGGGCCTATGACTATGTCAGGTCATATTACTCCCAACCTCAATACCCAACAGGTGAATTTGCAGTGATAGTGTAATTTTATGTCCAGACAGGATCCGGAGCCGCAACACCTTGTTTCTTTGTAAAACCAGCAGCCTAAATTCCAGATTTTTTTGATGATCTGTATTGATGGTAGTGATCTGTTATTGTGAACGGGATGTACACCAGCATTTACTACAAACCCAACTGAAATATGATTTTAGTTTATTTAGAAAGTTGGAATGCCGGACCTTGTTAAAAGCCTCCGATTTGTCAAGAGCGATAGCATGAGTTTCTCCATATTTCATTTTTCCATACGTTGGTGACATAGGCTGGGAGATCTTCGGTTATCTATATTCACGAAAGTCATATTGATGGTCACTGATAATTTTAGACTCAAGATAACTCAAAATTTGTTTTTCAACGACATTCTCTATGACCTTGGCAATAGACAACTTTAGAAATAAAGAACACTAGTCTGAGGTAAAAATAGAATAGTCGAAATAGAAAGATAAAAGTAATTAAAGCATTCCACATTTGACAGAGATAACTAAACCATAAGTTTTTTTGTATTTTGTCCTAGTATTGGAACAAGAATGTCATCAAATGCACACTCTAGTATTACAATGACTATGGATGTTTTTTCGTTCATTATTCCATGTATATTTGGAATTGAAAAAGAGACGTGGCTTTAAAAACATGTGGAAAGTAGATCACATTTCTCAGTGAATGATAATAGATTGAATGAATGAAATTTCAGCAAATATTACAGATATGTATTTTTTAAGAGGTGATAAGTCAAAAAAAACTTTATAATTTATGGAAAAAATTTCTAAAAGTCGAGAAGTGTATACTGTATAGTTGTTGTATACAATGGTATATCATTAGATTGGTATGTTTAACAGTCTAACATCTAATAGCTGTCGCTTTTATGGATATCATTCATATGGGGAATAATAAATTTGTCTATTTAAGAATAAAAGAAAAGGCCATAATTTGAGAATATTTGAATAATAGATTCAAATTGTCCATAGAAAAATGTAGAAACCAAAGCAAAAATTCAAAAAATCACCGTATAATAATATTTTATTTATAATTAATATTTATTTTCATCAAATATTAATAGTGTTTGATTGTTAGGTTATGATTCATGTCGGTACGTAGCCTGCAAAATGTGATGTTGTTTTTTAAATGTAAGGAACTTTTAAATGATTTTTTTTAATTGCTAAAAAATTTTTTTGCCTCACACTATATGAAAACTCAGGGAAAACTACGTTCAAATTTTTATTTGCTTTACCCTGACAATCTTCATCTGAATAACAGATTTTTTGAGTTAAGTTCTGTAAATATCTCAACATATATTTAATTTATTTATTAATAATTTTATTATGAAATTTATTATTAATCTTGGCATCATAGTTTCCAATATTGATTATTGATTTGATTCATCAATAAAACAGTATTTCGGGTTTCAAAACTATATTCTTCACTTTTTTATTTGGATTTGCTTTAAATATATGTTTTCAATTTTACAACTATAATTATTTTCATTCCATTTCATCGTTTTACAGTTAATGATCCTCTAATATCATCATTTATCCTTCTTTGTTGAGATTGATTTAAAAATTAATACAATAATAACAAAAATATTTCATCAACTACTAAATTATGTGATAAAAAAACTCACCATCCGTAGAAATTTTAAACACAACGACATTATACAAAACACCTCATTCTAGCACACTATGCTTCTCCAGCATCTCAACTTCCTCAGCATCCCGTTTGTAAAAATCTTATAAAATTTCAACAGGTACACAAACGACTAAAGTCACTAATATAAATATAATTTGGAAAAACCTTTTTTTTCAAAACTTATGAAAATAGTAATAAGAAGTAGCTCGTCGTAATCACAGTCATATGAAATTAACAACAATTGTTAAATATCTGGTTACACTGGATGCACCCTGGCCCAAAGAAGTCCATGCGTTGGTTGCCGACGCCTTCTTACGTCATCGGTCAATACTTGCGTCGCGGCGGCGCGTCTGTTGTTTCTTCGCCCCCCCCAATGATAGTCCACCCTTCTGGAAATATTTCGTTGCCCCTCTGACATACATTAATTGGAATTCGGATATTTTAACGAATCAAGATAAAGAGAACTGGCAGAAGGTAGATTCAAATAAAACTTACTGTATCGTGTTTTCCTCTATGAATTAATCCTTAAAAAATTGCTGAAAAATCCCACATTGTGGTTCTTATTAAATTCGCAATTCAATGCTTTCAAAAATGCCATAAAAACGTATCCAATGGCGTTAAATCCAGATAAGTTGATGACCATAAAATGGTGGCACTACAACCAAATCAAAAGATGAAATTTATCACTCTGTGTGGAAGTATTTCTTCTTATTGACAAATTATTTAATCCAACTCTTTAGAAAAAAAAAGGAGCTCCAAAAACTGAGCTATTTCTGACAAGTAGTATCTCGTGTTAATGTACGAAATTATATCATTTGTATGCTTTTTTTATGTTCTATATCATTCCTTCAAAAAAACATTCCTGTAAAGATTTATTTGAGAAACTACTGACAAGTTTTTGTAGAACCGTTTTGTGAAAACAAAAATTAATACAGTCATTTTTGGAAACAATTATCTAAAATAATTAATTTTTACTGAACATCTGCGGTGAGTATTTGTTCTTGCGGTGTGGGTCACCGTAGATTTCAAAAAAGTTGGATGGAGTCACTTTTTCGGTTGGCCAACTTTGCTTTTTTCATATCCACTCACAGCACAATCAATTAAGTCTTAATTGAATATTTGTTAAGTTGATTTTATCATCAAATAATTAACACTATCAAACAATCAATTCTAGCCTTTTTTTAATACTGTTGATCCTTCAGACACAACGCAAGTGTCCAAAAATAGATATAATCTACTTTTTCCGAGATTTGGAAATTGGTATTGATGTAGCTGCAGGGGCCCAGAATAATTTTGAAAGTGATTAATGGAACAAATAAGTTTGGGAACCAATGATTTAAAGCAATGAAGTGATAATCTATAGTTTATTGATATAATGGATGTAATATGTCAAATATAATGTTATTAATTCAAATTCTTTATTTCTTCACTGAAAAGGTTGATGGTAAAAGAAGTATTTACATTATAAAATGAAAATGCTAGAATTGTCTATCATTATACATCTTAGTTATTTTAACAATGCGATTCCTTTGAAGGCGACAAAATCGTTTGTAATTTTTCATTTGACCACATTTTTGCTTCCAGAATAAATTATTATTTTGATATATAAATTGGTCAGGGGCCAAGCAACGGTTCATCTAGGTATATACTGAGTTGAACGTAATTATTGATCAACAAAACTTCAATTTTTGGTTTTTTCAAGATCATTTGTATAGACTTGTATTTCATAAAATATTTACCACCGTGACCTAAAAAATCACTTATATATGTTCAAATTCAATTCGGTTTATGTAAGATGTATTCAAAGCTCTTGAATTCTCAATTTACTTGGCATTTTGCCAAATATCTTTTGGCGTGATTATTTGCCAATTAAAAAATCGAAAATTATATTTATAGATTTTGTTATTACAGGTTATTGATGATTCAGAGATCCATAAAAAATGTTTCTATTTCATATACTTTATCTACAGATGTTTTAAATCGATATAAAAGTCAAAAGTAAAGAATAATATATGAAAATAGTAATAGAAATTGCGATAAGTAAACATGAAAGTTATATTATTCATATTTATTTTCTTAAATACATTGAATAAGGTTTGTTTTAATAAATAACGCATTTCTTTGCTTAAAGTATTCTAGTTTGTAATCAAATTATATGAATTGATAAAGTACCTTCTACAAGAGTATCAAAATAAAATCTGTTTACATTTATACATACAAATATTGCTACCTGTGATAAGACAAGGGGCTACTTTTTCTCCTATAAAACTTCATTTATCGTATTTTTTTTTTCACGCTTCGTATATTTTCGTCCAAAATATTACAATTTGTTACTTTAAGGTGAGCCGAATCATTGGTGCTATTCATCAATCCTATATCTCATTACTCAGTGTGAGCCATATTTTAGTTAAAGTCTCAGGCTACGGAAAGAGAAAATGGGGTTTTATTATGATATGAGATGTAATTCAACTACCATAATCAAAACAAGAGGTTAAGATGTAGTACAAACTCGGTGCTTCGACGTCGAAGCTCAACTGAATATGAAAATTCGTACAAATTATTTTGCCATCAACATAATGCAACCTTTCAAACAGCTCAAAAATAAATCATTGTGAAAATCATTCAATCAAAACATGAATATAGCGATCTTTACCTAACCTCTATCTGTCTTTCGTTCTCATGTCAAAACATTCATGTTTGGAAAATCATTTTCATGCAACAAAGAGTTATTAGCAGTCGTGGAAGCGTATTTTAGGCATCGGTCTCCTATTAAATGCTGTATGCAGCGTCCGACTTGGGAGTAGACGTTGACGTCTACGCCAGGCACAGCGTCAGTGGTCAATACATCTTATACACGAAAGGCGACGTCTCGTTCACTACAGTAGTCGACAAACAGTGTTAGCATGTAGTCGTGTGATCGCATACGAAGAAAACTCAACAAGGTACCGATTATATACGAAAAGGGAAAAAGAAGGATGTTCAAATATATGTGCGAGAATATAAATTAAAACTGCCATCAAGGCGTCCTAAGCCCATATCACCTGAAGAAAAAGTTGTCTGTCACTTTTATTATATAATGCACAATAACAATGAACTGATTCTTTTAATAATATGTCTTTTTCCCTATCGAATTTCGACATTCTCTGCTGACGCCAGATACGACGTTTATGCTGCAATGGTTCGAAATAACTAGAGTCACGGCGCAAAGCATTTGAATGGCGCCTACGGTGTCCACACGCCAACGTCAGCGTGTGAAAGAGAACACAACAACACAACAGTACAATTCTACTACTACAAGACCATAGCCTTAACAATCGTCTAGATTCTCATATTATGGATGAGATCTGCACATTATCACTTTTTTATGTAAAAAGCAAGTACAAGAGGGTAAGCCCTATTGTAATCGAGTAGCTCGAGTGGTACTTGCCGTGTGGATATTGATCTTGAACTTCTGTAGATTGTAGTGTTCGGGAAAGACGTCAAAAGTTTCATTTTGAATGCATTTCAAATAAAGTAGGACTTAAAAATTTTTTTATAACAAAAAAATTCCTTATTTTCATTGTAACCTTTTTTTTGTAAATCGCAAGCACCTTATTACACTCGTGTAGTTCAAGTGGTGCCTGCCTTGTAGAGATGTCTGTGGATATTGATCTTGCCTTGCTAGGTGCTTATGAGCCACGTCTGCCTGTCGATTAGGTCTTTTAAATACTGCTTCTAGGTGGTATTATGTTGGACAGCTCAGAAGAGCATTTGCCGTGGTAGTATCGGTTAAACATGGTCAGGTAACTGGAATGAATAGATGTCAAGTCCAAAAACTGAAGAAATCTCATCGTATTCCACTAAATTGACAGTTAGGGGAACCTATTAAGTACGAGACGAGTTTAGTATGGGTGCGATACTTTTTATTGGTCATGGTTCGTACGTTTCAAGTAGAGTTTTTATCTATACCGAAGTCTACATCATATTTTTTATTTTATATACATTAATTTGGCGAAAGTCAAAAATGAGTTTAATGTCTAATCTTGATTTCTTATTACTGTTTCAAATCTATTATTCAACGACTGCTGTCTGGTCTTTTAATCAATTCTGATTTTATTGGGATGATTTTAAGGTCTAATTTTGGGAATCTAAATGTCAACTTCCTCGTCTTGTAATAACCCAGATGAAATTCACCAAAAAAATGACATTTATGTCTGAATAAAAGACCAGAATATTAAAATTTTAATTAACTTGTAAAACTTTGAATTTCCAGTATGCCAAACAGGAATTCCCGTACCAAAGCACAGTGGTCGTAAAGCAAGTTATAAACTTAAAGAAGATCTAATTTGAGTTTCAGCGAAATTTTTAAAATAATTGAGTCGGGATTATGATGTTATATAACTTTTTTAACCACTGAACGAGATAAATTTATATCACTGTAAATTTCGACAAAAAAATTAACGTTAGTAGTTGTTGGAATTATATGAAAGGAAAGTAAAATTGCACTAAAGCTCGGAAATTGACCAAAAGTTAAATTAAAATGGACTGAAAGTGTAGGTGACTAGATATTGAATTAGGGTCCAATGTCCAATATGGAATTATTATAACCCAACATGCCTTATATAAATACAGCTACCTTTTTGTATACTCGGTGTATGTGATGTTTTATATGTAAAGTTGATAAAGGTCATTTATTCGTTTAAAGATCTATTTTGGTTATTGACACACAGTATTGTAATTTCGTATGCAAATATAATACGTATAAGTGATGAGGTTACTTGTTTTCGTGAAGCTGTTAAAATTACTTCGCTTTTCTTTTGCACCTGTTTCCAAAAATATGAAAATAGTCTCAAATAGCTCTGCAATAGAATATAGCATTTCAAAAGTATTCACAAAATATCTTAATTTATTAAGATGACGCATTTTCAACCTATTCGGTTTACGTTTCATTAATTCGCTTCAACTTCATCTTTATAACCAATTTTTTTCCCGGAGTTTGTCTAAATTCAAAATATCAGATTAAATTTAAACTTTGTACACTTGTCTAAGACTGACAAGATTCAAAAATTTCTCTCCGTATCCTTTGTATGAAGGTAAGAAAGATATAGTCTGGAGTCCCCCAACATATTATATACATATTAAAAACGGATAAACATCGCAAATTGAACTAAAAACCAAAAAATACAACACAGTAAAAACTTTGCGAAGCGCGTCATTTAAAAAGTGAAAACAAAAAAAAACACCAATAGCAATAATCAAACGTGAGGTGCTTTCTATGATTTTCTTGAACCAACTTTGTGTTTAGAAATGGAACTAGTAAAAACTACAACGAGTGACTTTGACTTCTAAACTTCGATATCAACATTTTGAGTGAGTAGGTAAATGGTGAAAAGTAGAATAAACTAGATACTCAGTAAATAATTTTCAGTAAATAATTTTCAGTAAACTAAAAAAATCATTCAGGTGTACCCTAAAGTTATTTTAAAAATGTCATAGAAAGAACCCCACGGTTTTATATTTTCTCATCAGTAATGTTATTCTTATGCCAAGAATTATTTTTTACTTTTCAGTTTGATTACTCTTAAAAGCGTGATTTTAGTTTTTTTAAACTATGATTCATTACTTAAGATGTATTACTACTAATTGTGGTTGACATATATGTATAATCCCCTTTAGAGCAAATATTATTGTTTTCTTAGACTCCAAAGAATGCTGCCAAATATTAGAGTGCCTGCTTATTATTGTGCTTCGAAAGTTTTTTTTTTCTTCTTATAATATATTTTTATAGTCGATAAAAACTAGTAATAAAATTAATTTTATCCTAATTTTAGCATAGGGTTATCAGAAATCTTCTATTATAGACTGAAAATATATATCACGCAAAGAACCTACTGAATACAAACATGATGTCATACACGATACATCAATGCACCCTTTTATTTCATTATTTTAATATGTGGTTGCATGCAACTAAAAGTAGACAGGTCATACTACAATTGAGAAGATATATAATTAAAATAGTAGTGAAAAAATGAGAGTTTACTAGTGTAAACTTCAATAGAACGTGTTTTCACGTTATAATTAACTATTTCATTCTGCAAAAAGTCATCTAGAAAATTAAAACTGCCAACCTCGTTTTAGTAGTTAAGAACAGAGTATCTGTAAATTTTTTTAAAGATGATAAAAACGAATTTTTTCTATAATTTGAATCCTCGGGGAAAAAAGAAACAGGGAAACAAGTGTACAACTCAATAACAGTAGAAGATAAAAGGAGAATAAAAACTGAAACTTCAGTTCTCTGTCGCTCGAAAAGGGATCAAATGTGTTAGATAAAAAGAAAAAGGAAACTGAAACTAACCCGAAATCTCCAATTTACATTTGAGGAATTGATTGAATAATTTTTTTTTTTTCGCCTTTGATGAAAAAAGATGAGTGAATAAGTTTTTGATTAGGCTTTTCGTGTCGATTATGATTGTTGCTGATCCAGTTTTAGAAAAAATTAAAAGTTTTTTTAAACAAAATGTAGTTATTTCTATTTCAAACGTACCTTTCTTGAAAAACAGATCTCGTATACTCATAATACAATGCAAATTATAATATAACCAATCAATTTGAGACGATTCCGAACTAACGAATACGATATACCGATTTGTTATTTACGATTCTATGTAGATCTAATTTTAGATCCAGGGAATTTTCTAATAGGTCTAAGAGATTTTATTGTGAAAAAATCTGGATTTGTTTATTTCTTTTTCAGAGAAAAAGACGGCGTTTGATCATAGTTTATGAAACCAATACGATTGTCTTTCTTAATTAGGTGTAATTAATAATAAACCTTCGTAAACAGGAAGAAATACTAAAATAACGAGTTAATTTCTATATGGTTTGCTCAGTACTAAATATCCAACAGTTGGAGCGACTAATCTGGTTTATATTTGGTTTTTTTTTGTTATTCATTTAAGCTTGAATTTCCACACACAATCGTTTTGCTGTTTCACTCCTCAATTCATCATTTATCTTGGTTTTTATTATGTTCATTGCCAATATCTTCTCCGTTTAGTTTTACATTCATATATTATTTATCATTTTGCATATAAGAGCTTTCTTACATGAGCCCTGCGTTTTCTGAACTAACTTTTTGAGCTTGGAAGCGTATGAATTACTCGTGAACAAGGAATATGAAAAAATATTACATTACCAATCAGATATATATGAAATAAAGCACCTAACCTAACCTAACCTAACCTTACTCGACTTCTTTCGAATATTCCAGACACCAATTACCACACAGTAAAGTTAGACTGGTAAAGTTATAATTTTTAAGTGTAGGATACGCTTAAATTATGAAATCTTCGCAGAATATAAAAATGTTCAGTCACAGGAATATCTTTGGTGGAAGGAGAAGAAGAAAGTAGACAAAGCGGGAGGTCTAAGAAAAGTTTTTACTAGTGAATAGAACCGAAGAGACTGACAGGTATTGACGCAGTATAGAATGGTGACTGATTAGCTCCAATGTAAAGGCTAGTCGTGATGCTGTCAAGACAAGTACCAGCTCAAAGGCAAAGAATGGTGTAAACAGAGTTTAATGAATCATTAGACTTAGAGGCAGTTTTTTTTCAATCTCCTTCTCTTTATTCACCCTCATCGATATCTTGCCTTTACCATGTATGGGTTTTCACTCTGCAGCCTGAATATCAATTAGTACCTAGGAATATCAGTTTATACAGAGTTTGTATAGAGCCTCACTCTATACTGTTACTACATACAGCACAAATAAGTGAGTTACCACGTTTAGAAGCTTTTTTCTTAAAGTAGGTCCAACCCGGATTGGTATAATTCAGCGATTAACCATTCCGGAAGATCCAACCTCTTTTCATGTGGGTATTATATGCTTTCCTTATTTTGACATCTTAACATTCTCAAGTAGTTGACCTCTGTTATATCTGTGTCTAACACATTTAAAATGACACGTCCAGCTGTCTTATTTTTGATCCGTAGCGCTGCCTTCGTTTTCTCAGGTACAAGCTCTAGTTTCATCCATTTACCAATTTTATGTATGACAATATTTTTTTGTGAAGATTCTGTCATATTATACATTCCAGAGAAGAGTACCAAGTACTATAAGTTTTGAATCATTAAAGGGAACTGTGAGCTTTTATTATGTTTAGTCTCTTTAGGGAATTGTCTTGATTTCAATTGAGTCAAGAGGCAATGTCGAAGATTTCATACATAGGTAGTAGGTGGTTCATCAGAACTTCATCAGTTTGTGAAAAGGATAATTGCTATGTCGTATCTCATTTTTATTAATAAATTGAAAAATGTTTTTTTTACTTCCATTTCTATATTTTTCGCAGTATAGACTAAAGAATGTGTTAAAATAACTTATGTTTTGTTTACATATTATACAACATGTTAGTTGTTTGTCTCAATATAAATTGCGTGGTAACTACTGTTTATTTTAATAAAAAAAATTTCAACGCGAGTGAAGTTAAATGTTCAATCTGGATGTTTATTTATTTTAGCTCCTTAAAAATTACTGTTGTTTATTGTTAAAATTTATTATAAGTCAAAGTTTAAGCATTCCAAACTGTTTGAAAAGTATTATATAAAGAAAATGCTTCCATTTAAATAACTGTCCGAAACACCTTTAATAATTTCACACCGATTTAAGCACTCAAAAACCCATATACTGGATAACTACCAGAATCCCTTTATAGAAGCCATAGTTCCACTACAACAAACTTCCAACTACGAGCAACAAGCAGCAGCGACCTCTGCAGTATTATCTAATCATGCAGGTTCACTGCAGATACATAGTTCCCTACTACCGGTGTATTATACGCAACTTTATACAATACCAACTTGCAACTATATATAAAAATATTTTTATCGGTTATTAACGTATGGGAGATTTAGTAGAACAAATTTGATTGTACTAATTTTTAATATTTTTTTTCAAACTTCATCTATTGCAATATAAAATTTATTTTTATGTTTTCCGATAGCAAACTAGAGAACTTTTAAAACTCACCTGTCCATTTTCTGTAACCATTGCTGGTATTTAAAAACCTAACCCCTTAACTGACAGACAATTAGTCAATTAGATTGAGCAAATCTCAGGAATGTTCACTAATATAAACCGGCATTATTCAGTCGCGCGACCAACTATGTCGACTAGCTCTTTGCCACTGGAAAGAGCAGCTATGGAAAATGGAAATAAGTGTGGAAGGGATGCGAGCCAATAGCTGTTAGCAACCCTTAGTATCGACCGGAAAATAGGTTTGATAACAAAAAGACGTGGAAAAAGTTTTCCTAGCAGGAATATTTTTTTGAGGTTACAGGCTCGGTATCGGTTGTTTTAAGAGATAATATTTCTATTTGATTGCTTTTAGGGTGGAAGGAAATTAGATTAGAATATTTACATAATAGTTACAGTTTCAATATATAATAAATAACTCACAAAACATTATTTGCGTATATGTATAATACACAATCATTTTCAAAAAAGTTCATAAACAAAATTAGACTAAAACTGATGTTGAACTATTACTGAAAATGATGTTAGACTTTTTGTACATTTTAAATCTTTTGAAATAAGGTTACGGCAAAGTTTGAACCGTTTTCTCAATTTTGTAATGAGTTTCAGCTCGGTTCCTAATTTTTTAAAACACTTAATATGAAGCTTCAAAAGTATGTAACTTTGCTCAGTTTCAGTTTCACGTGGCATTAGTGCAATTAATTATTGTGGCTAAAGCGAGCTTTAGTAAACTAAATAAAGTATTAGAAATTATTTTAAGTAATGATTCCAAGTTTGAGATGGATTTAATGTGTTTATGTATCTTTAAATTCAAATGAAACTTGTGTGGAGAGATTATGAATTCATTTACAATCAAACAATGAAGCCGGGTAGAGAAGAATGTAAATATTGCAATGTCAAATATCACACCTCTGATTATTACCATTTTTATCGTAATAAAAATTTCATCATAAATCCTTTCTGTTACTTTTTTAATATATAATTAAAATTAGTGGGATGTTCACTTGGAATTATTTTATTTAAAACAAATTGTAGCTTTAGGCTTTAGACTAGTATTATATAATTGTGAAAATTAAGTCCGCCTCTGAGAAATTTTGAAGGTCGAGTTTGCCAGGCTAAGAAGAAGAGAATGAGGGATGTAAAGAAAACAAGGACCCGGACTGATTTTATTATTTTAAGCGAAGTGTAACCTTCGTTATTCGAGAAAGTTTTATTGGTCGAGGGAGAAGTTTTTGACAAAGAAATTTGACTACTTCAATTGTAGATCTGGTTATTAGAACTGAACAGTTTGTATGGTTCATATAAGTATATAATTTTATAAATTTTTAAAGGATTAATATAATTACGATTTGATTTTCAGTTTATGACGTACGTATGTACGTTTCGGGGATTCGGGAGCAATTCAGCAAGAATATAAAGTTGAAGTTATAAATTTTGAGCTCATAAACTGAAAGTTTATGGAATACTAATTATAGTTTCACTGATCACAATTTCAAATATAAATATCAAATATATATGAATATAAGAAAGAAACAATAAAAACATTGGTTTGATCTATATCTAGGTAGACGCTAGGAACAGGTTAAGTATATTTATTCTACTTGAATCTGTATTGATGGGATTGTTGGGATTTATTCATATACTCAATTGATTTAGATCCATGGAAAGAAGAAATCATTGCCAATGTGAGCCAAAGGGTGTTTTGAATTAATCGTTTGTATGGAATACAGAGAACTAAGGGAGTTTATGAGAATGAGGTAATTGTCTTTTTAGCTGTCCATACCCCTGTGATCGATTTAGAGGCATCTGTATATTTATCTTTATAGCTTTTGTTGATAAATTACCTCGATTTCAAACTATTGCGGTCTTTACCAAAATATTTATCAACAAAACCATATAAAAAAGATCTAAGAAGTCTAAAAAATTGAAGAAATTTATCTTTGTAAGAAGAAAATCTTGGTCTCTATAAACTTGAATCTTATTAAAGCAGGGTTTGAATTTCTTTTATCTTGTATTGTTAGAGTTTTGCCGCAATTTTGAATCTTCAACAACTAGGTTTCCATGCTATAGGTGATAATTCAGTAAACTATTGGTGGACAGATGTAAATTTGTTGAAAGAACGCTCTAATTCTTTTTTTAAGTGAAAAGTCTTTCTAATTTATTAAAATTCTTGTACATCTATTTAGCACTATTTGCGTTATACTTCAGGAGGGCTCTCCTAATTCCCACTGTAGACTTTTTCTGGTTTAGATCTGAAAGCTATAATGATAATCCTTAAATTTAACTGACTATCACGTATAGATAATTCGTAATAACTGATAACATATGTATTATTGGCTATGATATGCTCTAAATATAGACAAGTTGAAGAAATTCATTTTGAGGATAATTCTTCTAACGTAACTGAGTATATTTGTGTTCACTATTATTTTGTTTTGCACTAATCTTATCCTAAAAAATCATTTTGTTCTATATTTAATGATGCTCGTATAAATAAAGATAAACAATAACATGGCGTTTAAATACCGATTCACGTAACGTTTATGTACACTTAGAAATAAAAAAACAGCTGGTTTTTCTCACGTGGCAGGTACGTAGATAATTATTATTCTTCCTTCACGTCATCACGACGAATTTTGATTATGGGGAAGGGAGAACTGCATGTATTCTAAACTTTACCGAAATACGTTTCGAACAAATATAACAATCTATTTTCGTTACTATTTTTGTAGATGTTCTATCAAATGGATCCGTTTTATTTACATGTTGATCGTGTGTACGAGGAGCGATAAAAAATATAGTGAATTACACACATATAGTGATATAATACATTTTACTTAGAATTGTACACTTATCGTTATGTTAGTTGTTAACAACATAATTTATGGGATAAAAGTCGGAATATACAATAGAAAACCATCCTATCAATCAATGAAAGTAACAGATCAAGGTCATGATAATTGTGAGACATAATGCGATCAGAGTGCCATTTAAAGGTAACAACTAAAAACTTCGGATCCTACATTTGGTAAGATATGAGAAATATTGTTCAAAAATATATCAACGACTTTCCCCACTGTTGGTTTTAAGCTGATAAAAGTCATTCTTTGTCTATCCATAGCAGCCTTTTTCACCAGATTAATCACCATACGATTTTTGAATCTTCCCGAGGTTGAATATGTGCAAGAAAATAAACGTTGTAACCCTATTCTCGGCACTTGTACTAGAACCAATCTTATGTATAGAATGAATATAAATGAATATATGAATACAATTATGAATAATGTAAAAGTCGTCAAATTTGCAGATGACATTACTCTCCTTACAAAAGCAGCAAATGAGGAAAAAGCAACACTAAATATTCGAAGAGCTGACAATTGATTTAACAAATGATCCAAAAAGTAGAGAATGAAATTTGATAAATCAGTGAAGATCAATTTTTGCGAATAAAACATACCTATAGCAGTTAATGTAATGGAGATACGGTATAAACTATCTAGGAATGATTCTCAATTCTAAACTTAGATCTAAAGATAAAAAATATAAAAAGCAATGTATTGTATTATATACAAAAAATTCCATTTAATAAACTGCTTAGATACAAGCAGATTTTAAAACCAAACATATGGACAACTGTAAGATCGACTAGCACAGGTCCCGTTCAAAAATTTTGAAACAACATGTTTTGTGAATGATTCATATCAAATTGAAAACACAGGTACCTCAAAGTACCAAATATAGATATCAACACCTCGAAGACACACTACATAATCAAGTTAATATCGAAGTGATAAAGCTACTCGATCAATACGATATAAAGATTAGGCTGAAGAGTACGAAACCTTTAGATCTAGTTTAAGTGAAAATGGACAGTATGAAAAGTAGAAAATAGCGATGAATGGATGTTCACATTTAAGAACTGAATATTTTATAACTCACTTGTAAGACTCGTATAAATGAACTTTGATTACAAAAAAACATTGCTTGGTCGATTTCTATCAGGATTAATAAACTTTTTCTGGAATAAGTTGATGTAGAAGTATGTGATATTTTACTCTTGTGAGATCTGAATATTTTTTTAAAATTCTCGTGAATTTCTTTAAGAATTTTGTAGCCCCAATCTTCCTTAGGAACTGGTAGTCGCCCTCAGTAAAAGTATATAAAAACTCAGGTGGGGTGAACAATTAATATTAAATTGGATACCACCAGCTTTTCAATAAACGACGTTAAAACTATTCCCGGACACGATTATCCAAATTGATATTTATTGCTAATAACAGTAAAAAAGTTTCAGCAACAAATATATTTATTCAAAAAATAGAGCACAACAAAAGCAGTTATAAATTAAAAACAACAATATTAAAGATAAGGCTGGGACTTATGTAGGGAAATCCGGGATGGTTTCAGATCTCAACTAGATTCCCAAATGTTAAAGTTGAGGTTGTGCTTGTAGTCTGGTGATTGTTGTGGAAACTCCCAACTTTGCAGCTGTAGAATAATAAGAAAGAAGAAAATCACCACAAATTTATTAAAATTTACATTTGCTTGAAGTGTAGATAGGTAGATGAAGAATTCGAATTAATTCCGAGGTTTTATAGAATTTATTGAATGGATTAGGAGGTCGATAACAAATTAATTTCTTCAATAACTCGAAAGGTAGAATAATTAAAACCGAAGTGACTACTGTGCCACAATACGTGAACAAAGGAATACTCAAAATATTTGAAGAAAAACATAACAAGCCGAATGGCATGTTACATGTTTTATAAATGGGTCATAATTAAATGTAGAATAATTATTCCAAGACTCCTGGAACAGCTACTGGGAACAATTAGCGAAACGTCGTATTCTTCACTTTTGTAATAGTCTTCTTCTTAATATGACTGTTGAATGAATCGATTCTTAAATTTAAAGATAAATCCTGTTTATTATTCCAATTCAATTATTATTACTTAAATTATATTTCATATGGTAATGACCGGAAGCGTTATTCAATTCAACATATAATGAGTTTAATAATATCACACTTATTTATAAACACGAGTTTGCAGTCATTTCCCTAGTCAAATAAATAATTAAAACCACTCAACCCCAACGCTTCCGATGTATATAGACTAAGCATTTGAAATCGATTCATAAAATGGAGAATTACTCGATAGTATATACAATGATCACGTTGTTTGGCATAAATTGGTAATAAAGATGTCTGTTAATTAGGTTATGTTTTTGTAAATTTCTAAATTATAAATAGCCTTACTGTCGAGCCCGCTGCGTTTATAGATGTACTAGTTTGCAGAAATATATTGGTAGAAACATATTATCAATAATAGACATTGAAAAAAAGCTGGGTATCGAGAGAGCCATTAATCACATGCTGAATACTATATTTCATTAGCAAAACTAGGTATATAAGATTAAAAAAATAAACAATGTTTTGATGTTCATTTAGATAAAATTCGTTAGTTCAACTGTCGTTTGAATTTGAATAAGAGTCAGACTATTCAAATTGAATTTGAGGTAATACAAGGTTTTGCATGGTAATTGCTGTTAATTTATTTTGAAATCTGTCGTCACCGGAACTGTGGTTCATTTCTACCTGCGGTTATATAAATAGTTACAGAAGATCTTCCGAACGGCTTGTAATCAAATCTGTTTTTAAATTTCAAAAATATAGCGATACGTTTTTCTATAGACACTTTTTTGTTCATACGTATTCCTCGATCGTACATTTACTATTTCTATAATTTAACAAAAATTGAAATCAGAAATCCTAGTTCTTCTTGATAATGGTCTTTACTTCAGAAACCTCGTCCAAGGATCCTGGTGCAATATATGGAGTAAGACTACGACATCACTACATAACATACATTTCTCTATTCTCACCTGTCCCAAAATGTTTGAGTGAAAAACACCTCGCACACCACTCACAAAGAGTCGTTTAGCCACTTTTATCCATCAAGCACATCCTCACTGCAGTCAATAGCGCATACCATCACTTTAATTTGAAACCTAACCTTTAGAAGACCTAAAGGAAGTTAATCGAAGTTACCAAGATGTATCAAAAAGATAATATATGTATTCCAAGAAATTTTGTAACAATATTTCTGTTTTGTGTATCAATGACCAGAGGTATGGAGGCATGTAGCATTGAAATCAAAAAATAACATCTTCAGTTATACAGGAATTAAATGTGAAAATCCCGACCTCGCTACATGCTTCCTGAGAGGAGATATTCCTGATACGGACGGAAAACAAAACGTTAGTAATGCGCTAAAATCTTCCTCGGAATTCAACTACTTTTTCTTACAGAAATTTGTGAGGGTGTGCTTTTCATACAGTTTTCATCTAAATAGAATATTCTTCTAAATGTCAAATGTCTTCGTTTTTAATAAAATTCCGTCTTTATTTCCATTGCTTGCACTAAGATAAAATAGTTGGGCTCGTTAAGCAAATCAAAATCAATAATTATCAGTGAAACATTGTTTGTGTAGAATACCTGGACTATGACCCACTTGATCGCTCAAATATTCAGGGATATGTTATTTTTTGATAATATAATGAAGATGACAGAATATTTTCGATGTGTAAATTCTGGAAGCGTGCCAGTTCTTCCTTCGTTTTTGTTTTTCATATATTATTATTAACATAAGTTGATTTCATATTAGGTCATATTTTGTTTTGTGTAACTTAAACTTAGTATTTATTTATACAAAATAATTGTAGTACCTCATTAAAATAACATTTTTTATTTCACGGCAATTAAACAGATTGAATCCTCCTTTGACATTGATAGAAAATGTATTGATGATTCTGTATAATTCAACAGAATAATTCTATTCATAGAACAAACAGAATTATTATTATCTCTTATCCAAACTAAAACTTGATTGTCCAATCTATATAAAATTATCAATTTGCTTCGTTATTGACGACTGCCGAAATAACCGATTTTTCAAGTCTCTCTCCTTTTAAAAACTTTTTATAATGTTTATTATCATCATTTATCTATTTGAACAAAAGTTTCAGCTTTTAGAATATTTTCATCTGTTTTTAAGGTAAAAAGATATTCCGAACCTTCCTCATCGTTAACTTACTCATTTCCATTTTGAAACAGTCACAGAGTTGCCTTGACGCTTCTATTCTATTTCTAACAAAACACAATGAAAGTTTAAAGTTTTAGAAAAGACACTGTGAACAAAATTTCAAAAAAGCGACTCTAGTGGCACACTGACAAGCCTGGATGTATAATTAATTCACTATATTTTTTCATCACGTCTTGTATCTTTGTTCCCCTTTGGGCACTTTGCAATCAACTATTACTGAATTTTCGTGATTAATCTTTTCCTATTTTAATATTCCTACATAGCTGCAAAATTATAAATCGGCTGCTGGTCGAAAAGTAAAAATAAAAATAATAAAAGCACAGGAAGGAACGCCACGCCACGTATAGTGAATCGAAAAAGGGCCATTCAATTCATCAATTTACGACAAATACCAACTTGTTTCTGTCTAGATATGACGAATGGACTTTTATAAATAGAAGGTAATACCTGTAAATTGTGCATTTATATCTTTTCTTTGATAACTGATAATTTTAATTGAATTGTATTTAGGTTATAAAAATTTCCTTTCATATCAGAAGAAAAATATTAACTTCTTCCTGCAATATAATCTTTGGTTATATTAATATCAAGTCAATAAGTTGTAAACACCGTAAAACATATGCAGCTAGGAATCTTTCATGTTTTTATTGTCGTCTCTTGGCTTAATTCCCAGTTATTTATGAATAACAAGAATAAATATACCGATTAGTCGATTTGCCATTTTACGAAACTTCACGTTACTGATTTTTATAATGTCAGATCAAAACTATATCTCATACATACATTTGCATAGCATGCTCTAAATGATTCCAGTACTCAGTACTTCAAAAGTGATTAGTACATGGCCATGTGTTGTTTGTGTGTTGACGGAAGAAGAAATAATTGGACTTAAATAAAGAATACAGAACCCCTAGAAGCTCATTTAATTACACCCAGAGATTTGTAGTACCTACTCTGTTGTCACCAACCGCTGCTCAATTCTACAATTTAAAAAATACCTCTAGGACCAGACTGCTCAACCGCAGGCCCGCGGCCACACTGTGGCCAGCGAGTACGCACCAGATTCAAAAATCCCGCGACGCACATTATGGATCCAGCAGACGTCAATTCAGGCTATTAATTGAAGAAAAAATCAGAGAATATGGAGAGTTACAACTGTGTATTGTGCTGTGCAATGCCTTTCAAGGCGTAGAATGTTGAAACATTTCTTAAACTTGCGAGAACATGTGTCGCAGTTTTTAGAGCAGAAAGGGGCTTTACCATTCGTAGTTGATTTACTGAAGAATACATCCTGGTTAAGTGATCTTGCATTTCTTGTTGACATTACGAATCACCTCAATATTTTGAATTTCAAATTTCAGGGTAAAGAGTGTTCACTTCCGACTTCCGATGTTTAATTTGATAAGCGGATTCAAAGCAAAATTGAATATAGAAAATAGGAATTTGGGTAAAAGATTAACTGGATTAACCTCGGATATTATTATTGTTATTAATTATTAGATATAACGCAATAAAAACCGTATTTATATAATCAAATTATAATTAAATTGTGCATGGTCACTTTGTGGTTTTTTGACCAAAGGTGAAATGGTTTGAATTGGAAATTCAAAAGCCTCCATTATTCAAACAAAAAGTTTTTGTATTTACAAATTCTGCCTCATATTTCAGTATAAGATCGTCTAATGTTTGAGATCTTGTGATTGCTAAGATTTATTTAATAAAGTCTGAGTCCAGGAATGGATATTCTGGATCGTATGAGTCATCTGTCACGTACTGTATCTCGAAATTATATTTGTTCACGTGAATAGTTTAACCATTTTGAGTAAACTTTGGTGACCCTTAACTATAATATTTTGATTTAATACTGTTATATGTATTTTTTGTTATTTTTAATGGTTATGGTCTTTGAGAAAAAAATTGTTTTAGAGCAATTTGTAATTGGCATTTTCATACAAAAATCTTAAAAACTCTACCTCACTAAATAAAAGAGATAGACCTACATGTTATATGTTATGGATATCTCTATGTTATATTATAAAACGTGGGTAGTTTATAATGAAAAAAATCTGCTACCTCAAGAAATGATGCTAGGTCTGGTACAGCATGAACCCATCATAATCGTTAATAAAATAACAGTTTTATGTAACATAAAATATTCAACGTAAACTTGTTGATTAGAATGAATATTCTTACCTCAACGTCAATGCTGGTTATGGACGGGAATCTTCTATTTATGAGTTGTGACATCCTTTCAATATTTTATTACGATAACCAACGCACTTATTTCACAAATAAAATAGTAATAAATAATAATTTACTAAGGAAGGGATAATTGATTAAATTCAAAATTATCTGTGGAAAAATTCAAATTTTTCGTTTTAATCTTTTAATTATAATTAGTATGAAGTAAATATGAATTTTCCAAAATTTGGGGCAACCATCTAATAGGCCTATAGAACTTTACGCTTCCAGGTTCTTTCTATCGCTTTAAAGTCGTTATTATTAGTGCTAATTTCCAGTTTGATGAAAAGTACCATATTTTCATTGTATTTTTCTGGAAGTTGCCGAAGATTGTATTCCCGATACGGAGGTTTTCCGCTATTATCAATTCTTTGAGTGCTTTTAGTGCTCTATTTAGTTTCCTTTAGTGTTCAGTACATTTTATTGATTATTGATTGATTGTTCCTCTTTTCGATTATTTATTTAAAAATTATCCCTGCTTTCCTGGCATAATTATGTATATATATATTTTAATGATATTCATACTTCAATAGAAAAGTTGAGGTAGTCCTACTTACCATCACACCTGTCAAGCATAGAACAAAAACACCAAGCACTCCAAAAGGTCAGTTGAGGCAGTATTCGTCATGTTTGATATTTATAACGCCTTACAAATTGTACCAACTGTTACATATTTGTTCTGTGTTGAATATTTTGTCGTTACGTTTTAATGTACATTTACAACTTTCTCTACTTCATAGAATCAGTCATACAAGGTGCCAGATGTTATACCTTAAACGGTTTATATTTGGCGATTTTGCTTTACTATAGACAGACGTGACATTCGACATTGACTGTGTCTGTCATTCTGAGCAATGTTACATATTAAACGCTGTTTGTTTGATGCATATATGTAATACTCCTATATGTAGTATAAAGTGTCTCGAACGAGAAAGAAAATAAATATTGTGGGCACCGTAACGTAGAGACGTTTTTTCCTATAAGAACCGTCCATACAGGAGTATTACATATATGGTTTGATACTTCTTTTTCCTTGGAAGTGTGACGCGGTAGGCCCCTTTTTCTCAAGTATGTACACCGTTCGTTTTTGTAGCCAACGCTAATTATTTTAAACTGCTATATATATACGTATATAACTAATATAACGCCCAAGGGCCCAAAACAGTTAAATATTGAGTAAATCTTGCTAATAATCACAAGAAGAACCTTCGACACCATCTGTACAATTGGGATTGTCTCAATTTGAGAACGAAATATTTAAATAATCATCAATATTTTCATAGTATAGGAAAAAGTATTTTTGAGTCAATATAAACAATTTTAACATGAAAATTTTGTGCTCTGATTTAAATCTTGATTTATTCTTTTTATATAAAGATGAAAACATATAATAACGGTTGTTACTTTTGAATAATTCTGATGATAAATAGAAAAAAAACTGGTCTAATTTCGAAAATCTCGCATATGTTAGGACATATTAAGCTTCACCACCTTCTTCAGCTTTCTTGAGGTAACTATGTAAAGAATATTTATCTTCATCATCAAGTATAAATCTGTAAATAACGGCACCGATCGATGTTCCGCATATCGGAGCTAATTCATACAGCCAATGATCTTTCCAATTATTATAGTATGCCGCAGGCGGGAACGATCTGGCAGAATTGAGACCTGCTCCTGTCAAAGGTTCTAAAGCAAAAATTATACCACAAACGCCCAACGCAATTCTGACTGGTAGAGAATCTTTCAAAGCAGAATTTTTAGCATCTATAGCTCCAAGTACTATCCAGATCAAAACAGTTGCACCTAGCATTTCGATGACAAATCCTTGTATAGGTGAAAGTTCCCATTTGAGACGTAACAAACAAATATTTTGACTTTCGTCGGGTGCAACTAAATATAATGTGATCCATCCCAGAAAACACCCAATGTATTGTGCTACTACATAGACCAAAAATCTCTTCCAGGACATTTTCTGAACTATTAGAAACGCTATGGAAACGCCAGGATTCAAATGGACGGGTCCATCGGCGTGAAGCATCTGTAAAGCGGCTAATATAGCGAAAGCGAATGCAAATGATGGGATAACTGGTCCGATACCATATTGAAATAAACATCCCATACATCCTATGAACATCATTATGAAAGTTCCGATTGTTTCTGTGAATAGTCCAAGTATTAGCGGAGATGGAAATTCGATTTTATCGTCTACACACATTTTCAATTTTATTTTGAATATTGAAAAAAAATATTTAACAGGAACTACCAAATAAATACGCCGTAAAACACATATGACATTTTGTCAAAAATATTTCTGTCAAAATATCATGTAGAGAGCCTTGAATTTTAGTTGCCATACATGGGCGAATGAAATTAACATTGAAATGACAATTGTCTTTTAAACTTTTCAAATTGATTAAGTACGAGTTCATATACGAGGGTTTAGTTTTCAATTTAACAAAGAAACAAGATAGGTTCCATCTAGAGTTATGAATCCATGAAAGAAATCTGTGTAAAACGCATTAATAAGGCCTAGGAAATGTTATGAATAATTCTTCAATCAATATGTGGCAAATGCCCTCTTCTAATATGTTATTAGTTTCTCTATCTCTTTAATCTTAATTCGACGATCGTCTAGTATGATATGGTGAGTTTTTTCGATGGTTGTCGTAGTTATGCGTTTTAATTAAGAGTTCCAAAATTTTACGATCGTAAATGATGGTGTAGAGTCTCCGTACACAATTTCTAACTTCCCTTTCAATTGTGTAGACGTATTGTCTTTCAGAAACAAATATTCAATGAGAGCTCCATACTCAGTTGTTTCCATTATCAAAAAAATCCCAACGACTCCTTATACCATCGAAAATCTCTCAAGCATGCGCATATATGTATCCCAACTAATATTCATAAGTGCTGACATCTTCAACTTGAAATCGGATACTTTTCATATATAGTATAGAGGATGTTAATGTCTTTAAAACACCAAGACGTAGCTGGAGTGCTTGAAATAGAGCAAACGTTTGAATGAAACGAATACTTCAAGTTATTTTTTATTCATCCCATCCTTTTAAATCATACACTGATGTTTATATTGAAAAATGTATAAATATGAACTAATAATGTTGAATGGTTTTGTATGATATATATACCTTTCGTTGTCAAGTATATTGAATGTGTCACTAGAAATCAATTTTTTAGCCACAATTGATATTGATTTTATTTAGACTAAAACTATAATTAATTCTATTAGCAATGAACCTCTTCCTCCTCCTCTTCCTCGATCTAGCTTGTTATTTATATTGTCGTCAGTAACTGCATTTAATTTTTATCGTTTTAGTTATAAATGTTTTTGTAATGTGGTTGCACTATTGATGTTTAATGACATAGATATGTCCTGTCTTTTCTGGAAATTAACAATTAGAAGTAGCAGCAATTTTTCGATGAAAGGTACGTTCAGAAATCAACCTTGTGACTGCTGGGGCAGTTATTTTGGGTTGTGCGTACAAAATTAAACACGTACTGCAATTTTTGCTGGGTAAATTAGAAGTTTCGCTACAGAATAATTTTTCACAATCCATCATAGGACTTTTTGGAAAAGTTTGTTCAAAATTTTACCAGTGTTTGTGTGTGCCATATTTATCCTATTTAACCTCACCTGAAAACTGCACTATATCGTCCCAGTTTGCTTTTACTTATTTTCAGTGTTTATGCATTATAAGAAGTAATAACTTATTGAAAATAATAACCATAAATAAAAAATAAAATCTTGGTTAAGTCAAATCATTATATTATACATAGTGGTACTATTCGCTTAACCGCACTCTAATCCATTCAACCGGTACTTAAATTTGATTGCACTGTGTGCTACCAATTCTAATATTCAACGGAAGTAACAACAATAACTTGAAATTGAGTGATCTATAAAAAAGTTATGAAAAAAAATAGATTATTTTCACTCGGGGGCATCCATAATGGGAATTAGAGCAAATAAACAATACTAATAATAAATTATTATCAAATTACCAACAAAAATTGACCATTATTATGAGAAGTATATCAGAATGGACTGACCAACAAGGAGGAAAAATATTAGAATCAATCGAACTCGGGATCAAAAACTTATAAATAGAATATAAATTTCCAAAAATCGGTCTCAAAATCAGAGAAAGCGATCATTTTGCTGTGTTTGGTTTGAGATGTTTGAGAATGGAATATTTTCGTATTGTATACGGTTCTACAAGTATAGTAATTGTACAGGTATGATTGTTGATATATTTAGATATTTGCAGGAGTTTTGTAATAAGCAAATCTAATTTAACTATCGCATGACATAATAGACACATTTAATTTATTTGGTCCAAATTCTCTTTGCAATCTTTCCGAACCAAGCCATCGCATAACTGACTGAATAACTATTTGATAGTTTATTTGAAATAATTATTTATGTATGTAAGCTACTGAAAATAGATGATTATATACTAAAGATGACAGTTAGACAAAACCTCTGGACACAGGGTTTTCGAAATTTGATTTGATCTACCAATTTTTTATTTTTACTTGCGACATTACTTTAAACATTATTGTATGCGTTTTTGTTCTTAGGGAGATAAGTATGAATGTGTCGAGGTCAAAAATCAAAAATGCTAATAAGTCAGTCACATATGTAGAAGACAAAAAATTAGTCTTTGTTGTAACGTTATCAAAACGAACTGAACGGATAGCTAGAGAATCAGTTGGAGTTTCACTGTAGAAAAACTCAAAATTAAAACAATCCACAATATTCATGACCATATCAGTTGAGAAGTATGAGGATCTTGTGATATAAGGATATAAACTGGTGGCTAGTCTTCTGGCAGGCTACTGCTCCGTCAAATATCACCTAAACACAATAGGCATTGCAAAGAATGACAACTGTAGATTCTATTAGCAAACCATAGATATCGTAGAGTATTTAACATGCGAATGTCCTGTCCATTTTATCCAAAGACTTAGATACCTCGAAGGTACAGGGCTAACACCTTGGGAATATGAGAATCGTATTTTGAAGGCAGAGCAATGAGATGCAGAATCTTGTACAAAATATCTTCTACAAATAGGTGCAAAGTTGCTAAAATGCCCAAATAATCTACATGACGGATTTTGGACAGACAATAAGATTTTTGGTAGACTAATGTTCACAAATCAATAACTACTTGTGGAATTAAATCAATTTTTGAGGTGAAAGAACGTCCTTCCAGTTCTTCGTCCCTAACTAATTCATTTTCACATAGTTTAGTTTATAGTTTATACCACTTATAAACAGACCTCGAAGTTACTATAGATAGACTTAAATGTATATTTTTTAACTTGAAATCAAAGTCTGAATTAATACGTTGTTTAAAATCCGTGTTTCGCAATACCATGGGCTATAGTAGCAGATTCACAAGCCAATCAGCTCAAAGGGACAAACTATCAGTGTTGATGTGTCACAGAAAATGAAAATTCTGAAAACTAAAAAAAGTCACAGATCTGAAGTGTTCTGTGCAGTAATCAAAGAATTACTAGGCTTTCTCCAAAAATATTAGTAATATATTAAGCTTTTATGTTTTCATATTCTTTAAAGTGAAAACGTCTAAAAAAGAAATACAAAATGAAATCAAAGTAACTTCTGGTTACAAAATGTTTACAGGGAACTTTCAAAATCCAAGCAAATATAACAAAAAACGTATAAAACACAAATCAAAGTGTTCAATGCTATATTAAAAATATTATTGTTTCAAATCCCAAAACTAGAACGCTACTGAGTTTTGTATATTATAATATTTAGAAGAATCTGTCATAACCACCCAACTTTTATTTGAAATTTTCTTTACTACAGGCAATAACAACTAGGTCATCTATTTTTAGCTGATATATCAATTAATTTTGTGGAAATGTAACTGGAAATCTTTTATTTAAACGAGTGAGAAAATTTATTCAAAATAATACCCACTTAAATTACGAACCTTATTGACTCAAAAAAGTATTCCCACATATATTTGCACGAAAATAAAATTTGATTCACAAATAAATCGATTGATAAAAAAATCTAACAATTTTTTCTAAGTAATAGAATAATTTGCATTGACTGATTGAAAACTAAAAATTGGAAAGTTGAATCTAATTTTCAATAATTTGGCGATCGACAATAAAATATTGGAGCGTCCAAAGAAAATAAATCTATGTATCTCAAACCTTTATAGAACAAAAATAATGAAGCAAGTAAAAAATAATTCAACGAAAATTTCAATTTTCCCACAGATTCACACTATTTCGATCGGAATTTGATTTACGATTTTCACGCACTTTTCGAATGTTTAAATTAAAAAATAACAAAAAAGAAAACACTTTCTAACCGACCGCTATAGTGTTAGGCCGCAGTAAGAAGGAAACTGGCAAAAAACTCGTCCAGTATTTTTAGCGGTGCTTCACTAGATCTATTTCCATATCGCGGGCCGCGAATAGCGGACTCGTAATCATTGACAGCAGCTTCATGTCGACTGCAGAGTTTTATTCGTCTAACGTTGAAAAAAAGAATGTTTATTAGGCCGATAGGCCAGTCCACAAAAAACAATCCGCTCTCCTATGTTTGGGATACAATTAAACGCAACTTGTAGAAGTTATCATCAAATATATTGTTACACATATTGTCTTATGAAATCTATATATTTAGCTACAAAAAAAATCTTGTTTTCGAGGTTATAATAACTTTGTCTTAAATTCTCAATGTGAACGAGTTTTTGATAAGCATTTCCATAATATGTAATATTTTAAGTAAAATAATGCATTTCCGTATGTATATGTGCAATATCTCTCCTGCAAGTGAAACTCTATGATTAGGAAGCAGGAAAAAGTCGTTGGGGACTAGATCTGATAAATGCGGTGGGTGGTTAATAAATTCGAAGTGCAATTTTCTATTCCTTTCTAGTATTTACGATTTGTCTCCAGTTTTTCAACCCACCCTTGCATTGCCTGTTATTCCTAGCATGCCTTAGGTTCTACAAAAATTATGAATTGAAGCAAAAAACCGGTTCAATTTGCTTAAACCTTGTTAATAATGCCTTTATCCGACGGTCTATTTCTATATCGATATATTTAATAGAAAAAATTTTGGTTTTCTGTATTTACTTATCACAAATTTGTGTATATGAGTGAGCATCTAATGAAAATTTTAGAAAGTGATCACTTCTTCATATCACAAAGTGTGAAATTAATTTCTTTGTCTCAATAACTGGTCTATTTATTCGTTTCAAACTTTTGAGCTGTGTAGGTGAAATAAATTACCCACTTCGGTGTTATTATTAAACAATTATGTTTCTAAAATTTTATGCCTACTTTATATTGTAATAGATTTCGTGTGTACAGGTTAAATACATTTGACTTCAACCAATTTTTTATTGCGGTATTTCCATAAATTTTTTATTTTCTCATCTGTACAGCATCTGGCATCTTCAATCAAAAATATAAAGTACGAAACTGGGATATAGTAGACATACCAAAGCAACAGAAAAAATACATGGACCAGGACAGTATTCACTTTAGAAATTTACTTGACAATCGATAGGGCTACGATAATCAATAATGACTCTGTGTCATTACGAGGATGCTTAAACGATGAACAGTAACAACTGCCACTGATGATCGTTACCTGGAACTTGCAGCTCACGAAAATCCTCGTAATACCTGCAGAATACCGGGCAGAAAGCTTTTTGATGCTATATGCTGCAAAGCTGTAAATAATCGTTGAGCGACAAAATTCATATATGAAATCATAGTTAATAAAATTAAGAAGTTTTAACAATCAATAAAAACTCGTATCGAGCCAATGCTATTAATATAATTAATATTTTTCATAATTTCAATTTTCTTAATAAATATAACTTTGAAATTAAAAAAACTATCCTTTGGTGGCCTTATCAATCTTTAGTTCTTGTAGGTTTATAGCCTATTCCTACTTCAATACCTATCCTCATCCTCATCACTTCAGCTCTTTAGTATTCGCCCTATACTCTTAGTTCTACTAAATTTAACCCTTGCTATCTTTACCAGTCTGTCTTTAGATTTATATGCTGGTTCCATTGTTTCTCACCCATTCATTAATTTTATCTACATCATATGATAGTCTGTTGTTTTCCCGTCTAGTAGTAGTGTTGTACCCGAGATTCGTCTGAGAATTTTCTTCTGTTTCTTGTCTTAGGTAAATCATGTCTATTTTTGTGTGTATGTAATAATCTTTGAATCTCTGAAGATCATCTCCATTTTCAGCACATATTATAGCGTCATCTGTATTTTCATTTCTCTGTCGCACCTTCTTTAAAATCTTATCCATTCTTATGTTGTATGCTGCTATGGGTTTTGATTGTTTACCATTAATGCTAAACTGAACTTATCATGTATATATTTTCGATGATCTGGACTTGATATGGATATGGATTGATATGTGAATAACATATTTCAGTATAATACGGTCAAACGCTTTTGTGAGGACAACGAAGTAAAGAAATGATGGCTCCTCATATTCTATAGATTTCTCATCTAGTTGTCGAAGCAGATATTTGTAAATTCTTGTGTAAAATGTGATTGCTTATCTCTGGTATGTTGATTTTGGCTAGCGCTATCTATTAGAGAATTTTTAAAATTCAATATAAAAGTTCTATAACAATCTGTTTCAGGAAACAAGTTAAATTACGTGTTATTATTGGACATTTCTTTAAAAGATTAATCAAATCTTAAAAATTTGATTAGAAAATCTCATCCAAACAAACCCAATACGTTAAAAATGAGGTGTGTTATGTGAATATAGACCCCGCAGTTTCATTATAACAAATGCGACATCAAACCTTAAGAGACTCTCTGTTTCTCTGTCTTTGATTTTTATTTCCAATATCTATTGTTCCCGTAGAATTTGGTTTTAAATTATGGTGGGAAAGTCGGTACTAATGAAAGTAATACAGAATAATCGATAGAAACATCGTTTACGCTCTTTCATACAATGGAAATGTTAAGTTTCATCATTAACTGGAAAATTATGAGAAAGGAAAAGAACATCATTTCTGATGTAGTAGCTTAGTTAAGGAAACGTGAATGTGTAAAAGCTAAATTCAATCAATAAGTTTCTAATTACCTACAAATAATTGAATTGAATCGTATAATGTATTCTCATTGAATGAATAAATAAATATTTACAGTTCCGTACTTCCGAAAAATTAATATGCAACAACTAGATAGTTTCATTTTACCCGAATACGTGATCCCTACTGGAGTGTGTGACTCTCATTACAACTTGATTTGTAGCTTGGTCATTACGCTATTACCGAAGTGAATTAATTAAATTATGGTATAACATCATAGCACGTCCGCTATAAAAACTAAAAATTGTAATAAAAATAACGTTCATTCACGGTCACTTATGGCAAACCTACATTATGTTTGATAAGCATTACGGGGAATATTCAAATACTTTTTTAGACAGAGAAAAAAGTTGAGGTGAAAAGAAAAATTTTCTCAGGGGTACTATTTTGAACGGAAAAGGGTATTGAGATTTTTTTAACCCCTTTTTTATTTGCAATCTGTAAAATTTTACAATTAGCAAATGGCTTAAAACAATATAAACTGTCTTGTAGAAGAATCACCCAGTGACAATTTCCAAAAAAAATCGATTGATTGATGGATAACCACACAGAACATCACTATGACACTAAAATCTGTCTCACAGGTCACACGGAAGGTGCCTTCTAAGCCTTCGCTGCGTGGGAGGCCTCATTAGAGGTTGAGCCAATGTTAGTATAGGTTTCCTTGCGGTAAGAATATTTTTGGGGGAAGATATTTCTTCTTTAACTGACTTAATTTGAAGATCACAAGCGATAATGCTGTTGAGAACATATCAAGGAGTGTTTACAATAAATCTTTTGTACTTTTGATTGAAATCTTTCTAGAATTGCTATACTTGAGTTTGATGCAGTACCCCAAATAGCTGAATAACATAACTCCAGATGGGTTTTAGTACTATAGACTTTGTATATTAGCAGCTGGTTGTCGATTATTAGTTGAGATTTTCGACCTATTAACCAGTACAGCTGGCTGAGCTTTAGACCTAATTGTTTTCTCTTAGTTATTATGTGTGTGCTCCAGGTTAGTCGTCAGTCCAGATGGACTCCAAAGTTTTTTGCAGTTTCTTTTTGCCGCGGAAGATGCCCGTTTAGTATTAGAGTGGGGCAGGTTCCTCTCCGTTGAGTGTGGGTAACATGCACAGATTTATTTTCATTTACTTTTATTGTCAAGGAAATAGCGTCCAAATTTGCCTGCAATATATGAGAGGCCATAGCTGGGTCCTGTTGAGATGCTAGCGCTGCAGTGTCATCTGCATATATTACGGTAGTTACATTGTTGTGTGCGGTAATATCAGCTATGTGCATAAGATAGAGGATAGGGCCAAGTGCACTTCTTGGATTTTGAATTGAAGTTTCTGTTTTGCAGGTAGGATTTTAGGTTTTGGGAAAGTGTAGGAGGTTCTTCCTGATTTTGTATAGTAGTCCATCGTGCTGCCAGACCTTGTCGAATACCTGAGCGATATCTAAAAAGGCCGTCGAACAGTATTCTTTATCCTCGAAAGGTGGGTACACTTTTTGTGCATGTTGTTCTATTATCTCAATCAATAGTTTTTCTAGAAATTTTGACATAACAGGCAATAGACTTATTGGTCTGTGAGGAGTAGTGTCTTCAAGGGGTTTCTCTGGCTTAGGGATTAGTATAATTTGGGCTACTTTCCACAAAATTGGAAAATAACCTGTTCTTAATATTGCAATAAGATTTAAAGTCACGTTTTCTAATTTTTAGTTGACAGGATATTCCAAACTAACAAAAAAGCAGAATGTATTAAATTTGTTTCTCAACCGTTACCAGTTACTAACTCTGTTATAATTTTTATTGCAAAGAAGTAGAACTTTTTTAAACACTCCTCGTAATTTATCCTTCTGATTTAATTTTTGTATAAATTTCTAAAAATTGCAGATGATCTCAACTGTACGGTAAAAATGATGTAATATAGTTTAGAAATAGTATGATAGTAGTTATCTCGATATGAGTGGGCATTGTATTAGCCAATGTATGTAATTTATAGGCTAATTCAATTCAAAACTCTATTGTTAGAAAAAAGAATGGTTATTTTAATATACAGAGTATTCATTTTAAACCAAAAATTAAAATAGTTTGGTTAGGTTAGGTAAGCAAACCACAGATTTATCAAATAGCATTCCATTCATATTTAGCATTAAGTTTTCTTCTCTCTTGAATATATTTTAGTCTGAGTACAAGATTAAGAAGTACAGAGAGAGAACACTATAAACTGTTAAAGTAGAATTGAATATTTCATCAACAAGAACGCGGAATTATTAGTTAAAACATACTATATATTGTAAACCTTAATTTTGTTTTTTTAAAAGCTGTCTGAAAAGTCTAATAAATTTAATGCTATATATCTAAAAAGTTTCATCGCAAAAAAATTAGCTTAATTGTGAAATGAGGCACTGCATCTACTTTTTGCATGATGAGTTCACCAAATGCCATTCTGCGATTATAATCATCTTCAAATATATCATTTACAGCCTCCACTTTTGGGACTTTTGAGACTGCTTAGATCATAGCGAAAGAAAACTCAAGAAAAACAAATTATTTATGTAATGTTCATTTTTCAAAGTACTGGTTCTCAAATGTTTCTCTAATCTGTCACAACATTTATGAAGCAATTCAACAATATTCCAATAACAATTTTTTATCGAAGTTCTTGAAGATTTTTAGCTAGTTAAGCATAAACTTATATAAGAACACCACAGAAAAATCGACGAGAGTTCTTCTTCGATATCGCTGTGATATGGTCGAACATTGAGGTTAGCTCGCAGTCAGTCACACTGTGGCTATAAGCTAAATAATATTGCAATTCTCGAAAACCGGACTTCATTCTTGGAACTATAAATCGTTTTGAATTTAGTGTATTGAGGATAATCAGTTTTGTTCCAATATTTTGGGAAAGTTTTATATAGTCAAGAGACACGTACCTTACTTCATTTTCTTGATAGAGCAGTTTTTTCTTTAGATAGTCGTTTTTAAGGAGCAGGAGTCGAATTACGTCAACACTGAAGGTGCAGAAATAAAGTATGAATATTCGTATGAATTCCTATTATGATAACAGTTATGTGTGGATTCTTTCCCGTTTCAAAATCTCGCGAGGCGCCTCCTAGAAACTTTCGAAACTTGACGAGTGCAGGAGGCATAAGTGCTAATCATCCACACTCTCGTATAGCCTTGAGGAGATTCTGGAGCAGGCTTAGCTGAGCACTGAGCACTGCACATTTTCCACTCTCTACTGTTTGTATTTTTGTTTGACAAAACTTATATAGATTTTCATTATTCAGAATATATAATTGATATATATATATATATATATATATATATATATATATATATATATATATATATATATATATATATATATATACAGTGCTTTTCAGATAAAAGTATCCACCTTTAATAACTTTTGTAATACTGGTATTTAGAAAAAATCCAAAAACACGTCAATTTATGTTGGAAGGGGCAAGCATTATGGCTTATTTAAACTTACTGGAAAAGCCACCCCCTCACCCCTAGCAGCATCCCCTTTATTTTTTTAAATTACTTTTCATATTTTTTATGTAAAATTTGGATACTCCTCTTTGAGCTATTTTCAAAAATGTATAATACTTGTAGGTTAAAGTGGTTAGTTTATGAGATAAACAATTTTTCTTTTAAGAGAACAAATTTTACTTATTATTTACTTTCACCTTATTTGCCTGTACTAAAATGGGTTGTACAACAGTTCAAACTCTTTAATCTTTTTAACTGTGCTATTTATTATGAAGTTACAATAAGTGTTCAAAATGAGTACCATTCACTTCCATACAATGGTATAATCTATTTTGAAATGCCTCTCTGACATTGCTTAATACGGTTGGATTTAATTGTCGACATTCATTTTCTATCCTCTCTCGTAAATCATCCAGAGATTCTGGTTGGGTAGCATAAACTTTTGTTTTTAAATACCCCCATAAAAAGAAGTCTAGGGGTGTTAAATCCGGTGACCTAGGTGGCCACTTCATCATCTGCCCCCTTCTACCTATCCAACGAGCAGGGAATGTTTCGTTTAAAAATTGTCGGACAGGCATAGCATAGTGTGGGGGAGCTCCGTCTTGTTGAAATACCAGTAAATCTTCGGAAAGGTTATCATCATTTTTTATTATTGTTGTAATACGTGGGTCAACCCCTTCCCTGAGTAACTCAAGATATGATTCACCATTTAAATTTCCGTTGATGAAGAAAGGTCCGACAATGTGGTCACCTAGGATACCACACCAAACGTTTAACTTTTGGGGATGTTGTGTATGGAATTCACGCATAATATGTGGATCACTTTCAGCCCAATATCTATTATTATGCCTACTTACTAAGCCATTTAATGACCATGAGCATTCATCAGAAAAGCAAATATTGTTTAACAATTGTGGATTGTTATTGATAATTTGCGTCATTGATTCGCAAAACTCTAGACGACGATCAAAATTATCTTCATTCAACTCGTGCACCAACTTAACTTTGTATGGGTGGTACTTGAATTTATGTAGAACTCGGAAAATTGTAGAAGATGAAACACCGATCGCTCTACTTATTGTTGACAACGATTGGGGTTGCTGAGCCTCTAAGCTGACTTGCCCTAAAATTGCCACTTGGATTGCTTCGTTATTTACGAGTCCCTCTCGCTTATGCACTTTATTGCAAACAGACCCTGTTGTGGTAAATTTCTCCATCAGTTGAATTACATACTTATGAGTTGCACGTCTTCCGTCATGTAATTCGTTAAATATTCTAGCAGCAGCTCTTGCACAATTATTATTTTGGTAGTATAAACCTACAATTTCAATTCTTTCTTGCAAAGAGTAAACCATTTCAGAGAAACAAAATAAATAATGTATCAAATTACACTATCAATAGTGACTACAAATTCTAGTTGACAATGTCAAACTTCAATAAAAAATAGAGTTTTTTGTTGTTTGGATTTTTTAAGTAGAATAAATAGCACAGTTAAAAAGATTAAAGAGTTTGAACTGTTGTACAACCCATTTTAGTACAGGCAAATAAGGTGAAAGTAAATAATAAGTAAAATTTGTGCTCTTAAAAGAAAAATTGTTCATCTCATAAACTAACCACTTTAACCTACAAGTATTATACATTTTTGAAATCAGCTCAAAGAGGAGTATCCAAATTTTACATAAAAAATATGAAAAGTAATTTAAAAAAATAAAGGGGATGCTGCTAGGGGTGAGGGGGTGGCTTTTCCAGTAAGTTTAAATAAGCCATAATGCTTGCCCCTTCCAACATAAATTGACGTATTTTTGGATTTTTTCTAAATACCAGTATTACAAAAGTTATTAAAGGTGGATACTTTTATCTGAAAAGCACAGTATATTTAGGAAAGAACAAAGCTAAATTAATTTTATTGATATGAATAGAAAGTTTTAATATATTTGCTGAAACATTCCGCGATTTATCTATGAACGTACTGCACATAAAATTTGCATATCTGCTCTAAATTAACCGTAGTTCATCTTGTACGATGATCAGTCGTGTTAAAATTTGAGTAATGATCACAATTCGTCTAAATCTGTTCATTATATCTGTTGAATGCGGATATGTGAACTGCATCTCTGCTATGCAACATAATATTTAGAACAAGCATAGATCATAAATTTAGTCGAGGAGCATGAACATTGTAGTTGTAGGTAAAATTTAATAAATAAGACATTTTTCATTATAAATATGAAAAGTAATAAACTATTTTCAACTATTAACGACTGATTTTATGTTTACCATACAATGAATATGAAATTTTCGAAAAATGATAGTTTATTAAATAAAAAGAGAAGAATTTGACATGTTTACTTTCTATAAAGTTTATACTATTATTCTTACGAACATAGATGGATCACATTTATTGTAGAAATTTTCCATCAATTCAACACAAAATAGGTTGAAACTACTTTCCCACGTTCTCATGTTTGACCAAAATAAAAAAATCTTGATACTCTGAATATAGTCTTTAGAAGAACTTTTTTTGCTTTCTTTCCATATTCATATAAATAAAAATGTTTAGTACTCAGAATTCCTCTCTTCTAAATTTAATTTTTCTATTTATGTTTGAAATGAATATAATCATAACATATTTGTTTATACATAATTTACACAAAGTGTAGTTTTGTGATTTTCCCTGTTTATTATTGAAGAAAGTACTGGATGTGTTAATAGCTTCACATTTTCATTTTATTTTTACTATTACTAATAAAAATACTCATCTCCCGTTATAATATATCAAAATGCCGAAAAAAACACTTTGAATCGTTAGGTAGCCTGGAAAAGTTCAAAGATACTTCAGCCATATCCCAGAGCCTATTAATAATTCTCTGGTTGTTTAATTTTTGATTTGTGAATATGTCTTCCGGAATTTATTATGGGAATCGAAAGTAAGATGTACTTTTAGATCATGGGCTAAATTAATCTGAGTTTGTTCAGAGATTTCAGATATATGCGTTAATATGAGTTATTTGGATCCAAAAATTTTAATCCAAAAAGCGAATGAATGAATACTTTTCGTAAAATACAGAATGTTTTGTCGTTGAATGGTGATAAAATATCTAATTTGGGCTCAAGAGAATTGTAGTTTCAATTTTTTGCAATAAATATGTAGTGGAAATTGAATTGGACTTCATACTTGAACACAAGGCATTAGATAATACAGACCTACTTAATACCAACTTTGGTCGATAAATAAATAAAACGATTAACATCAAAATAATCTTGCATCATTAGAGTGAATTCTATATCTATATTGCATCGCTTGTTTCAAAAACTGGAAAGAATCCTAATAAGTAATGTTTCTCTTGAGGAAAATAAGAGTAGCAATCCAGCTTCTTATTTGCGTAGACGTACAGCTTTTCGTAAACATAAAATTTAATGATAGCTCGACACTCAGTTTTTTACACTTTCAAAAAAATATTTAAAGTGACTCATTCATAAGAATGTCAAATAGAAAGCTAGCGTCAAAAATGGCTAGAATTTCAACGCATGTGCAAACATAATTCCCAAATGCTGACATCTTAAGATTGAGTCATTTACAACTATGAAGTGCGAGAGCGGATTCCGCTGTAAAGTGCAAAGTGGTATATCGTTTAAAAGGCCTATTTATTTTCTATTCAAAAATGTCATTATTTCCAAGTTTATAGCAGCATTGAAGATGAAATGAAATAAAATCATATGATTACCAAAATTTACTGTAATATACTAATTGGTATTCACATTATTTTGCTTACAACGCTTTGTAATTATAAGTTGTCAGTATTAAAACTTCAATTCAAAATACGTTAACAATTCTGAAAAATAGTTGGATTATCTGAAATGTATAAAATAACAGTTTTAGCTGGTTGCAGAGATAAATCCCGAACGCAACAGAAATTAATTGGCCTATTTAAGGAGAAAATTTCTGATTTACTACTCATATTCCAAAGAAGTAAAAGGAAGAAGCAGCTTCGCGAATTTGGTCATGTGAGGCAAATAAAACAAATAGCTGTCAAGACTGTCTTGAAATCAAATTAGATGCGATACTAAGGTTTAATGAAAACCCACATTCATTGAATAGACTACAATGAATGTTAGCCATACATCGACAGCATATTAAAAGTAAATAGAATGCAAATTTATGAACTGGCAGCTACTCAGGAGATCATGTAAGACGATTTTCATAAAACTTATATTTGTGAACGAATGGAGGAGAATATTATCCAATTAGGAGACGTTATGTTTTCTGATAAGTGCAATTTTTCACTTAATGATCCTCAATTAATGACACGCATTACCCTTAAATGGGACCATTGAAGAATGTCAATTAATAATTTTGATTCAACGTGTTCCAGTATTTAAAAATATGTAAAGTAATAGAGATAGGAATTCATTTCAATGCGGCTTTTACACACTGTATATAAGTATGGACTACAAAAACTGTTGCAATTTCATTTAAATGTATGATATAAGTTATTAAAGCAACAGATTAGAAAAAAACTTTTTTACTTACTTCAAATTGAATGTTATCATTCATAATCGCTATCTTGGAATCATTATCAAAATACCAAAATCGGCGTGATGATTTTCCCGGAAATATTCAGTCTCCACAGTAGGGAAGTAGTTTAAAAACTAACATCTTGGACCGAAACTAACGTCCGCGCTCTAACCAATGCTACAACGTGAACCGTCTCCGGTGCAATGCGTCTGAAGCTAAACTAACTGCAGTGATTAACCAGTTTTGGCACAGTCTCACGTTACAATAACCGAATAAAAATTTGACAAACTAACATTAGACTGTGATCTATTTATGTTAGAATTACTGAAAATATATTTCATATGGCACCGATATATATTGTAAGTTGCCAGTTAGCTTTTATTGGTTGTTCCTCCTTCCAAACCACGCCTTTATACAAGAATCAAGGACAGCTAAGGATAATCAATGTCTGAGGAAATTCAACAGCTGTTTTTCGACGATTTGCGCTAGAAAGGATGGAATTTCGTTAGAGCGTGGGAAGTAAGGTGCGTCACGGCTGTTATGTCCCATTTGATGGATGAAAATATATAACCCACGCACATGTCTTAGGAAAAACCTTTTTCAAACTTCAAATTAATAGAGCTAAGGAATAAAGATTGTTCAGAAACAATTTTAAGTCCGTTATTTGTTTCAAGTTTGACTTGACTCGACATTCATTAACTTCGTCATTAACTTCGAAAGACTTCTCAACTTGCTTGATCTTAGTGGAGCAGTTGCGATTATATTGTTTGCAGTCGGAGAGTATGTGTTTGACAGTTATTACAGTTATAGCAAATTGATATATTTCCCAAAAATAAGTCTTCTGTTTTTCTCAGCTTCTCTCCTATGACAAATAGTGACTCATCCATCACGAGTAAAGGCAGTAAATGTTTTGGACTACCGTAAACTTACCATAGTACGAATATTTATGATTTTTTATAATTAAACGTGAACTTGTGACAATAACTGCACTTAAGCTGTTATTTATTAATGCACTAACTTTTACCCGCGGCTTCGCTCGCATCGAATCCATTAAATAAGTATCAGAAATCACTATTATAGAAAAGAACGAACTCTGTAACTTTAAGTGTTAAAAAACTCAAAAGAAAGAGGGTGCTTCGGCGAGTGTTCTTAAACCAAAACGAAGTATCTATCTTGAATAGAACCTGAGATATTGAGGATAGAACGCGTGTATGTGAAAAACTCCCATAAGTAATATACAGGGGGAAATCGCATTTGAGTATAACTTGAGAATGGTGAAAATTAGATGAAATCCGATGGTTGATGGCTGATCTGTGCATCAATACCTTTCATTGAAAAAAAAAATAAAGCAAATCGGTTGAGTAGAACGCCTGATCGGACTCGGAATGGAAATCATCAATTTTTTTAATATTTCTAAATCCAAATTAGTTTATAGACATGATTTGTTTAAGATGCATGGTGAGATATTGAGCCGTAAAAGTGTCCCTAGGTAACTTTGGTACGCTTATTTTTCATATGAATATAACATTAAAGGCTTTTGTCCCGAATATAGACATTGCATTCAATTTTTGAAATATTTTTTGTCATGCTTTAGATTCAGAATAAACGGAAAAAAGCACCTGAAGATTTAATCACAATTATTTTAAAACAATTTTGCTACTAAAGCTTTTAAAAGACTCGGAAAGGTATCGTTTGGTATCCCACTAAATAGGAAATTGCCAAATTTCAGACAATTCAGTGCCAGAACTTTTCAGATTAGAAATTTTCACAAATTGAAAAGTGAAGAAAGTAATATCTAATTCACAAAGATAAAGGAAAATACGAGTTCATGATTTAAGATTACGTCGTTGTAGTCAGCTTAAGAGGTATAGATAATAAAAGAAAAAGATTTTTTTTAGAATTTGGTAAATTTCTGAGTTTTTGAAATTCTTAGCCGTTATGAAAAAATAGACTAAAATTGAGAGTATTAGTAGATAATGATGAAGCATATAAAAGGAAAAAGTAATGTCGTCCCAAGAAGAGGAATGGCTCATTAGTTTATATAAACTAGCAGCAATAAAAGTGAAGTGAATAAAATTTAATACACCTATATTAGATTTGGGAACTGGGGACGAACAATCATAGAAAAGCTTGAAGCGGATGAAACAAATCTGACTCTTTAGTGAACAATGTGGTAACAACTATATTTCATGCTACATTTATGTGAAAGTTCTACTAGATAATAAATTATTTGAAATAGCATTTCTAGATTTTGCAAAGCACCATGAAGATCGATGCTCTGATGATTATTAATGGCTGAAGTAATTGAGATTGATCAGAGAGATTCAAGCGCTATACTAAATGAATTTACTTGTGGCATCATGATGAGTATTCCAAATAATATTCCGAGGACCTCAGATAGAGAATTGGACAGTTTCTCAAGAAAAATATCATTAGAACCGGAGGCAAATTTCGGTGAATTAAGATTTAAAAAATCAAACGGGATATCATGTATCGTCAACTTGATAGTGTAGAATGGTTAAATATCTGGACACTACTTCCTGTGAACGATTTGAGATTTGAAATTTTATTCTTTATATCTCTCAGTTCTAGCCTAACCTCAATGAACAACTGAGAGTCGTTGAGTTTTTAGGTTTTTCTGTTCATTATTTAATTAGTAAATATTTTTCCATTGCAAAAATACTTAATAAAGAACTGAAAATAAGCCGTAATTAATATGTTTTTCCATTTTCCTGTAGAGAAATTGATCCGGCAGATTATTTTAAATGGATTAACCGAATCGTTCAGTGACACTAATAAAGTCGATTAAGTCCTTGTAACATATATATTCTTGCATACAACAAAGTAAATTGTATGAGAAAATTGACTCTTACTAGGAAGAATTAAATAACCACCTTTGACGTGGTAAATATGTTCAATTGCTGTTCATATCTGGAAACATTCCTTTTTACAAATTTTAGCTAATGTTTTACCCTTCCATATTTGAAAAAATCATAAGTATGTTTAAATCAGTATCTTGATTAGGAACAGAAAACTATGTCTTCATTATTTGTTTCTCAAAGTTATTTCAGACAAGGATTATAAACCGCTCTTCGCCTTTTCGTGCTTGAAAACTACTACATACTACATCTTTAAGGCAGCTTGACATGATGCAATACAACGTGCAATGCAATGCAAAGCGCAATATTTCGTGATAAAAAGCATTCGCAGATGAAGTACATCTGATTGTTTCATGCAAGATTTCGCACTTGCAGCATCATCGGATTGGTACCATTTTCTTATTGCTAGCAAAATGCAATTCTAGACAGAAACCTAGTTACTTTTGGCTTAACAATCAACCTATCCATTAGGCTACAAAACCAAGGCAGCAGTATATATTAAGATAGTGTTCCTCTGACCACTTTTTCACTTCGTTACTTACTTACTTACTTTCGTTCCTCATTTTTAAACTGGTCACAAAATATTGGATCAAATTTTAGGTAAGATATTTGTTTAACACACTTATTGAATTTTTGTAAGTGACAGCCAGGATGCAATATTCGCCTACTCAATATTTTGAAATTGCATGCAATTTCTTGTACGTTGTCTTGCACCATGTCAAGTGGCCTTTAAAGCATCTTCGACTGCTTCTGGCTGATTAATTTTATTATTTCTTTGTTAAATACAGAGTTTATTATGTCTTTTATGATGAAAGTTTGCATCAATGATCATAATTAAGGAGACAATGTGAATTTGACCAATTAGATATGGAGTATTTTCTAGTTTTAATAATTAGTTCAACTGTGTAATCATAGCAGTCTTATAAAAATAATAGTAGATCGTTTTCACGGAAAAAGTTAACTATTTACGATCTTAAAATAGTATCATTATACTTTTACTATGTACAGTCAGCATTGATTACTAAATATTGATCCAAATTTATCATTATCACGTTTTAATTAATTTTGCCTCAGCTGAATCGACTATGTTACTAGAAAGCTCTATCAGTAAATTACAAGCTAACACCCTAACGATCCATTACTAGTATTGCAAAAAACATAATAAACATTATCTATATCTAAAGGGTCTGACAAAAAAGTAGGTCATGAATTGAACCACATATATTATGGGTTCAAAAATGACTAGATTGAATAACCTAACTTACCTAAATGTGAATTGGAAAGTTTAAAACAAAAGTCAATTTTCCCATATTTCCTGTAGTACTATATTCTCATGATACAAAAAGGTTTATAGCTTCCTCATTTTAAAAATTGATTTCAGATATGAAAACAACAAAATCTATACACCCCATAAAATTCTTAGTAGTCCCCAACAATTTCGTATTCGTTATCAATCAAAATTTTGACACCATTTTTATTTTTTTATAAGCAAACACAAGAGGGTGAACCTTTCTAACCTCAAGTAATTCGAGTGTTGCCTGCCCTATGGAGATGCCTGTGGATATTGATCTTGAGCTTCTGTAGGTTGTAGTGCTTGGGAAAGTTGTGCTTTGGTAGCTGATTCCACAGACTTGCTCATTTCCAAAGAAATGAGTCCCGATAAATTGATTTTCTAGGCGTCTGCAGGTAATCTCGGTGTTTGAGTAGGTCTTACAAAAACTGCTCTATGCGGGAACAGAGTCAGGTCCTCTCTTCTTTGCTCTAAACTGTCCAATTTTCTAGTCAACTCTGGATCGCCTATAAGTCGAACTACTCTCTTCTGTATTGAGGCGAGCATTTCCAGGGTATGCTTGGCAGCCAAGCTCCAAATGTGCGAGCAATATTCCAAAGATGGAAGATTCTGTTGAGGATTAGAAGCTGCCCAAATCCTGAGCTGCAGTGCCAACCTTCTTTGTAAAAATAGCACCCTAGGTCTTTGCTGCATTAAACTCAATCAGATTGATTTCACCCCATTGATTTAATTTGAGGGTTCCATCATTCCAGATGGAACTTGGATTCATCACTACACTTCTGGAATCAAAAAACAGTCAAGACAGTAAATAGCAAAGGGCGAACCTGCTTCAAAAAAAGCAAAGAAGTTTCATAGCTCGGAAAGTGTTGTCGACTATTTTTGGGATAGTTATCTTTTTGTGTTCATCGATAAGGTGGGAAGAGATATTGCAAGAAAGTACCGCATTTGACGGAAAAAATGTTAATAAATTCCCGATAAGTTTTTTCGTTTTTATAAGGAAACAGCCGAGTCCTTCCTCTGTAACAGAGAGGGTGTACATCGTGATAGGCTACGGAATTAGCATTTACTATTCTTGGTAACCAGGAGAGGTAAGCTCTATAGGCTCCAGAAAAGCTCACTCTTCAAATCGCTACTACCTGACGTGAATAATAAGTGGATTATTCGGACCAAAGAGATGCTTCCAGAAGAAAAACAACCTCGATCAAATCTGACGTTTTTGAAAATTTACGCAAAATGTAAGAAAAAGATGCAATAAACTAATTGTTCAATGGATGTATTTTAGACAATATGTCCTTCAATTTATGAACCACATACTTGTTACACCCTGTGTATTGTATTTACACTTCGAGGTATAAATGCTTTGGATAACATAAAACGCAAGTATCTCAATTAACCTTGCGACCTATTCGCATACCTCCAATTCTTCACTAATTAAACTCCGGATAAAGTTGGGCGTTACGTCGTTAGGTAGGCCAGTTGGATGTAAAAATAGGTCATGAGTTAATTGTGATTTATTAAAAATAATTACCGAGCATTATTTATGTCACTTTTATTTTCAGATGGCAGTGAAATGGTATATCATTGTTATTTTTAATAGTTTCAAGAATGGCATTAATAAAAAATAAAATAAAAGTTGTCCTTTCACGCATGGTGGTATTATTCGTTTCTTTATGATCCTGAAGATGCTTTGTGTGGTATTATTATCCATCCATCAGCATTACTATTGTCTATAGGAAATAAAATCATAAATGTTATGCAGTTAGGTTGTTAAAATGCTATTGAAATAACAGCGGCGTGTATATTTCAAAAAATCGTTTTAAGTGGGTTAATTTTTATAATAATTTATTTTTAAATGTATTTAAATTGCTTGATTGGAAAGTATATAAGTAATAGATGCTTCAAATTCATAATGCCATTTCTAAATATATATATATATATATATATATATATATATATATATATATATATATATATATATATATATATAGCTTTAACCTAACCTCAATTTCTATCTGATTTCTTGTGTAAATATTTAGAATCTTGTAAATATCCATTTTACACAATACAACCACTAAGAATATGCCGATTTTTTAAGTACAAACTAATTTCGTCCATCGTTTAAATAGAGACTGTAAGTTTATGCACTTTTAAGTTTGTTTAAGTGAAATCATAATAACAAAAAAGTATTTGCAATGAGTAATGAAATAAATAAATTTATCCAGAATTAATTTTATTAAAAAATATCTGTTATGTTTCATCTTCATTCACCTTTAGGCCTCAATTAGCCATAATGTTTTTTATAATAGATCTTTTCTCCAGCGTATTAATGGTATAGGAGACTTCAGATCTAAAGCCCTTGAACTTAATTGCGGATCTTAAAAATTATGTAGAATAAATAAATATATTCTAAATTAGACTTCACCATAATATATATAGATAAATCGTGAAACCAGAACCAGGTAATGTAATCAAACACATCAAAAGGAAAATTCACTAACTACAACAGCCTTTAAAGAAATTTACTAGTTCTCATCGATGATTCCCGTATTACCTAGGTGAATCTCGAACTCAAATTGTCCGCTCATCGGTTTCTCATGCGGTTTCAGCAATTTCTTTTTATTTTATGAACGAGAGCAAATCAAAATCAACACTTAAGAATTCACCCCAACTCCATCCCTGTCCAATTTCCACCATGATTTTGAATATTATGGAAGTATCTGACAACGATGGAGCATTGATGAGTGGCAGAAGGCAACAGGACATCTAATAAACACAATTTGGAAACATCATTTCAAAACAAATTAGGAACAATACACAATTACATCTGCCTTTCTATAACCAAGTTAACCAAAGTTTACCTTCAGTCTCTGAAGACTTTTAACATACCTTGATGTCGAAACGACAAAAATACAGTGTAATTATGAGTGTTAGTGTAGTGTAAGTGTTCAGTATGAATATTACCAACGGTTCCAGAAAATTCCAATATAGTTAACTGCCATGAAAATCGTTAAATCTATGTTTGGAGTAAACTTATAATCCTCACCTTTACAAATGCTACTATTGTCCGCCGAAATGACAATACAAAAAAAGAGAAATCTGCCACTTTTCTAGAAGGAAACGAGATTTCGAACAATTTGCGAGTTGCCTTACATGTGATGGAATTTAGTCGATTTATTTCACAATTTAAATACTCTGAACCTGCAACTCCAAGGAGCATTCATGCATATGTGATTTGATTAAGTTAGATTGTAGAAAGTTATGGAACAGAAATGTGAAAAAAATAGACATATTTGAAAATTTTAATCAATATGTCAAAAGATGAAAGATGAAAGACCGGTAGCATCAACGACTAAATCAAATAAGAGTTAGTGATAAACCTTGCTTTGAATTTTGATGAGACTATTTCCTTCGAAAAATTTGAGCCAACCAAAAAGCTGTAATATTTTATGTTTACCTAGCAACGATCAAATTTCAGCGATAATACTGCACTAGTGCAAATTATCGATAATTTGCACTAGTGCCAAATTTTCGTCTAGGATTAATAAACATCATTTGGTTTTAATTTTATATTTTAAGAAAAGGAACGATTATTGTTTATTTTAAATTAAATTTTTCTCAGGAAATAGTCTGCCAAAATGCCCTCTCGTGCATGTCAAATTGTCTCATAGTTTCCTCTCGTGCGCATTCGCGCACTCGAAAAAATTAAATTATCGACAATTTGACATGCACTCGGGACATTAATATTGACTATTTCCTTCGAAAACTTTAAGCCAACCAAAAAGCTGTAATATTTTATGTTTACCTAGCAACGATCAAATTTCAGCGATAATACCGCACTAGTGCAAATTATCGATAATTTGCACTAGTGCCAAATTTTCTTCTAGGATTAATAAACATCATTTGGTTTTAATTTTATATTTTAAGAAAAGGAACAATTATTGTTTATTTTAAATTAAATTTTTCTCAGGAAATAGTCTGCCAAAATGCCCTCTCGTGCATGTCAAATTGTCTCATAATTTCCTCTCGTGCGCATTCGCGCACTCGAGAAAATTAAATTATCGACAATTTGACATGCACTCGGGACATTAATATTGAATATTTATTTTTATAACTTTTTGAACGCCTACCTTTGCGAAGTCAAATTTTCTGTTCTAAAGATTGAATACAGATAGTTATTGAAGTTATTTCTGATTTAGTATCATAAATTTTATTTCAAATTTGACTGATACAATAGTAATTATTCGTTTTATTTTTCTGATATAATAGCACTCCTTACATACAGTTATGCGTAATAGGTCGAGAAACGTTGTTAATCCTACCCCATGTTCCTACTTCTAGCACATTTCTTCCATAAACTGAATAATACATCGAACAGAAATTCTGCAGTACACAAATTTTCGACTTTTTTGGAAGGTTGCCTAATGTATCCAATTCAAGACACGAATTTCAATAAAAAGAACTGAAAATAGTCGGAGAAGCAAAAACAAACGAAAAAGCTTTTTTTGGCACATTTCTCTTTGTGAAAATTGTTTTTGGCAAACTTCCTACATCTCAACCAGCATAAACAAATTTTGAAAAATAGAAAAGAATTAATCAGGTCACAAAAATATGTATTGTCATGTAAATGACGGAAAGTATATTGTGATACACAAAAAAGCATTTCTTCTAATGTTCATATTTGTTTAAAAAATCATTATGAAACAAAAAACAATTGAATTTATATATCCTTTCTTCTCGTCTATTTACTGTTATAATTTTTATCCCAACTAATGAAAAAAATAGTTTTACTACTTTGAATTACTTTGTGAACCTGTGAAAAATATGATTTGTTCATAGTCTGCTGCTCTATTGATGTTAACATTATAAAAAATCATTATTCAATCTAACTACAGTACTCTACTAAACTAAAGATCTTTTTCTGCGACTTTCCGCCTTATAAGGTAATAAATTTTCCAATATAAATGCATTGCATTTACATATTAACATTTCACCGTAATATCTAGCCAATAAGGTTGCTTATCGTTAAATTTTATTAAAAAAATTATTAAAAGATTCACACACATCAGGTATCGATCACTGCTATAAATTGATGCGTATACTATGGCCATCTATTAGAGAAATTGGTGTATTCACTAGTATGGCCATCTGTTAGAATAAAGCTGCACTAAAAATAAATCGATTTCTCTATAGGCGATAAAGTGTTATTACTGCTATAATTTAGATGACACTATGAATCATTTTCTAAAAAATTGAATCAACTATTTATTTGAAATAGTATATATATATATATATATATATATATATATATATATATATATATATATATATACTAACATGTAGCAATTATTAATAGTATATAACAAATTTTATCAAAAGAATTACAAATCCTCGTTATAAACTTTTCTTCCAGCTATTCTTTATATAAAAAATTATAAACAAAAACGAGCTTGATTTATTTCAGTATTCTACTGAGTTCATTAATTGGAAATTAAAATATTTTATTTAGAATGTAGTAAAAATAAAACTTGCATCTTGGTATAATTGATTTTTTAGAATTATTTTAATTATAGACAAGTTAGTCACATAGGAATTATTATTTTCTGATAATTATGTAAAGAACCACTACAAGATCAAATGGTTAAAATCATTACAAAATGGTTGCAACGGTTAAAGAAGAAATTAACTTTGGCAACATTGCTTATAAAAACAGCGTTTGTGGAATTTTATTCTTGCTACACTATTAGAATAATTGTTGGGTCCCGGGTAGTAAGTAGACATCGAAAGATAGGAGAATTTGATAAAAGATCAAGCGCATAGTCACCGATCTGCATATTAATAGATTTTCGAGACTGCAAGCTTTACGACGAAGACATGTAATGACTTCAAGAGTTAGCTGAAGCTCGCAATATAAGAAAAGCTACACGAACCGTGATATATGTTTTAAGAAATGCCGGAATTACAGCCAAAGTAGCTGAGGCTGCTGCTCAACAGAGTAAGAAACACCGCAGCTAGGTTAGAAACGGTCGAGAATATGCGAACTGAAATATTCAAGATTGGGCTAATGTACTTTTCACGGATAATTCCATATTTAGATCGAAGAATACCTGTTTATAGAAGAGATAAAAACTTCAACAAATTTTAGAGGAGAATCTATCATGTTGTGAGGGCTCTATTAAAGACATTTTAGAACCACATGCTGTTATTCATGTCCCTTTTATAGACAATGACTTCGTGTGAATGCATGATAAAATACGTCCCCATGTCGGCATAATGTACACCAGTACCTTCAAGAGTAGTTTTAGACTGGCCCTTATGCAACCCGGACTTAAACCCTATTGAGCATGTATGGAACAATAAGCTCTTGATGTACTACTACTACTACTACTTTAACAATTCTCAAAACTAAGTACATTTCATAATATTTAAAATATAACAATCATTTTTTAAATTATAAATGAAAATTTGTAATTGTCGTATTTTTAAAGACAATGTAACAAACACCCTGTTAAACTATCGCCATTTGGACAGTCTGACGCCAGCCATTACGACGCTACATCCTCGGAAAGGTCATTTATCCTTATACAGGCGACTGACTGACGGCACATTATCCTTCTACTGACTTTTTATATCAGGCCAATAGGAAAATTTCTCTTAGAACGTGAAAATTGATTTAATCTATAAAATAAATTTGTGTCTCAGAAAAATTTGGAAAAAGAATTGATTATATTTACACATTTATGACTAGGAATCTATTCACTGTTAAATATGATGACGCTCTCACGATAATATCTATACAACTATAGGTCATTTCGAGTAACATGATTTGAGACGTCGGCCATTTTGTCGTGGTGAACAATCAAAAACTCTCATTTTCATATAGAATGTATAAAGAAAATTGATTGTTTAGAACGCTTTTTTATTGAAATGTATATCTTTGGCCAAAAAACAAGAAAACACCAATAGAACCATAATTTTAATATAAATAACGCTAAATTAATCCTCCAAGACAATATGGTCGCTGGTTATCACATCATCCTAAAATAACAAATTAAGTGAAGACATAGGGTATAATGACAGTAGAAGAGACAAGCAATTAACTATGCAAATTGAAGAAGATGACTGTCAGTATAATATAATCTTTCAAAACGACAAGTGAATAATAGATTAGTCCACCAAATGGTACCTACTAGATGATCATCGAATTGAGGTTAGAAATATAGAAGAGACTACATATCGTCATATCAAAAGAACACATTTTCCATATACTGACTGAAGAATTATGCTTACATAAGCAATCCGAACGTTGCTTACCGCGTGGTAGATCAACTAGATTTTTTCGTCGATTCTAACTGCGGATAAAACTTGGATCCACCGCTACAACGAAAAAACAGTCAAAACAGTGGATTGCGGTTTCATTGGATGCAAAAGTGATGGCCACCGTTTTTTGGAATAGTCATGGGATGGTGTTCATTGACTATCTTCGAAAAGGTGAAACAATATTAGAAAATTATTACGAAAAATTGCAGAAAAGCGACTCGCTTTACCATCATAACCACCCTTCTCATACTTTATTAATTCACAAATTGCACTTTAAATTAGTTGACCACCCATCGTATTCACCAGATCTAGCCCCCAGAAAGTTTTTCCTGTTTATGGAAAAATATGCTTGGTTCCTTTGTTCAATCGGAAATTTTCTAGGCAACCCTCATTATATAATGTTTAATCACGTTTTATCACATACATGATTAATAAAATCATTCAATAGATATGTTCCATTCATTTTTTTTTGGGCACTGTATTGCTATATTTCATTCTATATACAGATAATTTTATTGTACCATACATTCCGCTTGGTTATGTTTGTTCCAGTAATGAAATCGACATCAAACTTATCACACTAATTTCATCACTACCATTTCTAAAAGTGCCCTATCGTCGCGTCCAAACCCCTATTATGTTTATACCAATGCTTTCCAGACATTTTTATAACGTGGCATGTTTATTCGTGTATAAAGGCAGTCAGTATACAAGTTGAATCAAATCAAAAGGGATAGTTTTGATAGATGACTGGTTTAATGTTTTAGTGTCCCGATTTCTTGATTGCGATTTTAATAGAAATTGACAAGTTAATTATAAACTGATAGAGAATTATCCAAATCCAATTTTTTTAGATATATTCGATGAGATTAACTATTATAATGGTTTCCAATAATAGCAGCAAATATACCACAAAGCAAAATATGAAAAATCGACCTTATTTGTCATCTTATAGTAAACCTGAGCAATCTTCATTTTAAATAAGACATAATGTACATTACTATTTATAATTTGCAAATTTTCCAATTGAAAATAATGAATAAATCTCGTTTATTTCTATGGAATTAAATTCATATGGTATCCCTAATCCAATTATACTTTGGTATCAATAACATTTGAACTTCGTACAATCAATATAAGCATTAGGCTATTTTAATGTTAAATTTATTTTTATTACTCATAAAATATGTTATCATGAAAAATTCTTACCTGTAACTTGTTCTCCAGATGTACTGGTTGAATATTGATAAATTGAGGAGGCGTAGGTCTGCTACCTTCTTCCCGGTAAGGCGATTTATCGCTCCTCTTATGATGTTTATCCTTCTCCATAATGTGATGATCTTCATCAATTCCATGACCGTGAAAATCCCTATGAATACCTTGAGAATCGATAAAATGCAATTCGAATTCATGGGAAATACCGTGCGAATCTAAATAATGCCCGGAATCTCTTTTACTAGATCCGCTGCTGTTACTATGCTCGTAATTTTCAGAGTCTCTCTTATTTCCTCCATTAATGTGATGGTGATGATCCTCGTGGTGATGGTCACCAGGAACTTGTGGAAGTACCGGAAATTCTCGGTGATGACTTGATAAGTAATATTCATGGGAATGGTGCTCTGATTTATGAGGACTTTTTGATAGATGATGCTCTTTATCTTTTCCGTGATCCTTACCATGTTCTTTTCCGTGGTGATGATGATCTTTATGGTGTTCTTTATGATGTTCTTTGTGATGATGTACATGTGGAACGTGATGGTGGGAAGATTCCACCAAAGTTGGTTGGATGTGGGTGACGAATTGCGCCATTTTTTAAAAGTTATAGCTTACTTAAACATGTTGAGATTCTAAAGAAAAATGGTGGATATTTTTGGTTAGTAAAAAATTTGGGAAATAGTTCAATTTTATATCAAAATATCAAAATCAGAATCATCAGGTTTGAACTATTTCTTCCTCGTTATGTCTGTATGCTTCTGGACAAACTTATGTAATAGCAGTTAGCTGCTTACGGTATTTAGACGGTACACAAACAAAAGAACTGGATCTATTCAAATTGACAAGTGTGTAAAGGCAAAATATAAGACGTCATATAGTATTTAGCAATTGAGCTATAGTTAAAAATACTATATACTTTATACGAAGATTGATAAAGAATTTAACAAACTCTAGGGTTTCTCCACAATTTTTTGAAGAAGAAATTACTCAAACAATGAGCACAAAACTATTTTACCAAAATGAGAAATTTTCCGATATAATGACATTGCATAAAAATTGTCGAGCAGAAATACTTTCCTTTTAATTGGAGAGTTTAGTTATCTATTGAGGATAATAAATAAATAAAAAAATGATAAAATTGAAGTGTTCCTAGTATGCAATCAACAACAAAATGAATTGTATTAAGTAAACGGATTAACAAAGTGAAATAATCTCACACCCTCAAAAATAAAATTAGATGTGATCATGATATATTGATGAAATTAGAAATTAGTATGGAAATAAAAAATTTTAGATGATTTTTATTGGTGACAGCGCCCTTTCCGGCAAAAATCTCAAAGAACTACTTCCAAAAATCTAATATAAAATTGTTACCCAATAAATTTATCACAAAATATCCACTATATTTCACTAAAAAAGCAACAATTCACTAAAATTATACTAAATTCTCTTAGTTCATTGTTATTTCTCAATTTAATATTAACTTAGTAATTTTAATTATTGTCTTCAGTTCACTTTAGTAACCGATAGCTGCTCCATATCAAGAAGACCGAGAACAGATGAGAATCAGACTCTGAGAAACGGAGTTTTTACTCTCCGGAGCATTCCCGGAACAAAATATTGGGATTTTCCCGCCTAACCTTACAATCAATACGAACTTGACTAGGGGCGGTGCGCTAAGGGATGCATAAGGGCGTTATAAATTTTGAAAAATAGCTTGTTTTAAAGCTATTAATGGAACGTTACTAAATAGACAAATCGAAAATTTGGTGAAGGTTGCATCAAAACTCATATTAAATCAAGAAGCCAAGGCTGCAATAGATATCCATCCTAATTCTGCAATAATTTACCGTTTCCATTTAATTTTTTTAAACATTCTTTATTTTACCTTCCACCATTTTCGAACTAATATCTACAAAACTTGCAATCTATTGAATTTACTGATAAAAACTAATCCAAATGACAAAAACAGCCAAAACAAACTTGAAAGGCATCATAGTTCATAATTACATTGGTCATTGAGCATATAGACCTTCAGATAATACCGTCGTGCCTCACTTGACATTACCAAAGGCCGATGTCCTTTGAGAAGCCGATCAGGCGCTTTGTCTTGAACCCTATGATGTCACTAGACAGGCTCTCCAGATCGTCCGCGTTACCCATTGTCACCATTGAGAGACGCGACAGCTGGGTACTAGGCTCATCGGAGAGTTCGCCGATACTAATCTGGCGAGTGAGTCCGCCTCGTCGTTGCCTTTTTTGCCCGAGTGACCTGGCACCCAAACGAGCTGGATCTGCAGCCATCACTAATCAAATTCTGTAGGACTTTCTTAAGTACCAGCACTAGCTTAGGGCATACTTTATCGCCCGTTATGGCTTGTACGACAGTTCTGCTACCTACAGACAATGAATTACTGAGTTCCTGCGGCGTCAATTGAATATCGCGCACTCGCATTACATCACAGTGAATATCTCGGCCTGGAAGACCTCTATCTTCTGCAGAAGCCTACTCTGGCCAAGCTATTCCTCCTGCAGTTCTTTGTGGATCTCAGCCTGCTGCTGCCTTTATGGCTTCGAATTGTACCGCTAGATCCAAGGTTAGGAGAGCCAGTAGGACGTCAAGGAACCCAGTTGGGACCATACGCATGGACCCTGTGATACTGAAACACGCGAGCCATTGGACTCTATCCAGTCGAACTCTTGTTTTCGCTTTGTCCGTACAGGACCACTACCTATTCAGTGGAGGATCATAGGTAAAAGTTGACTGAAAATCACAAAGGTTTGAAACTCTACAATCAAGTAGGTCCGTACATGTCGATTCGATATTGTCTTCTACGCCCCTGTTTGTGGTATGTCCGGGTTGTAACTTGCGCAGAAGATTGTCTGGTAACGAGTCTGGACCTTAATAATTATTAAATATACTTACTTAATTTCTATTTTTCTGTTGCTTTTTTCTTTAAGAAATTTATTAGACATAACTACGGAGATTCCAAAATTTTTGTGTATTTGGCGCCTAGAGGTGACGATTTTATGGCATCAATATTTAAAGATGCAGGCATAAATGAAACCATATGAAACTTTTCGCGAAAATTACAAGTTTAACAAAATTTTATTTTATACCAATTTGCTTTTAATAATTTGGAGATTGTATCACTGATATTATGAAAAAATGACATGGGTAAGATTTCATAAGTTATTATACAGGGTGTTTCAATAAAAATTTCTTTCGGTAATATATACAGCTACCATTGGAAACATAAAATTAAAAGTAGCTTTTGCTGTAATTGGTAAAAAAAAATTTTATAATTAAAGGACAAAACAACATTTTATCTTCTGAAAAATGGATAATCACTTCAAGTATTTCATGCACATTATTATAATACTGTATATTACCCCTCCAAATAAATATTTTAGTACCAAAATAGATTCAAGCGAGTTTCTTAGACTGTTGACGGGTCTAGCTGGTTGCGATCTGTAATTTCTAAAGTACGTCCGATCTTACAGATCATTGTACATACATTATTCTGTTTGTATATTTATGGTATCTACATTTAGATATTGAATGAAGTACATCTACATATCTGATACATCAAGCAAGCAAGGCGATTGGAAAGTTACCTCGCTAAAATATTATTGTATCTCTTATATATAATATATAATCTACTTTAAACTCTGTACCCAGCAAGTTTCTTTTTAAAACCTCAAGATGATATTTCTGAAAATATGTAAAATGTCCATTTATCTGTACCAGCTGCTCTTCATTTTTCGAAAACCTCTTTCGATAAGTTAAGGAACAAAAACACAGAGGGGGGCAAATTAAGCAAACATGAGGCATTAAATCCAAAAATTGACTTCTTTTTCTAGAGAAATTTTGTTAAAGAACAAAATTCTTTTTTGCAACAAATGCGTTATAGTTATTCCTTTTTCTTCACTGTTGCCATAATTGTCCTAGCCGAAAAAACGGTTTTCGCTCTCTTGGGAACAAGGATGAAGACCTTCGGATAGATAGTATTTTTATTTGAAGTGTATAAGTATGTACTCAAGTTTTGTGCACTGTATTATCTTTGAAGATATTCAAACAATCGGTTGAATTTTCAAAGCTAGCGAGCTTTTGATCAGCATTGTGTAAACTCGGTACCACCGTCAATATAACTTTCAAGCAAAATACTTGTTCGGTTAAAATATTCAATTCATTACGTATCTCTCGTTCTTTGATAAATTACAATGCCACGAATTTTATCCATTTCTGAAGTAGTAATTACTTTGTGATGGATTTTGTATGAGAGAAATCATTTTAAACAAATCGAAACTAACAAAAATGAAATTAATTAAAAATGAGCGTCGTCTTAAAGTTTTTTGACTGAACGTTCGGACAGAAAATTACGTTCAAATTGCGTGGGGCAATCAATTATTTGGAAAACTAACAAATCAAATTAATGGTCAAATAACTTTATGCCTACTAAATTTGTTTAACAATGTTACACTTTACGACAATTTTATCACACAATATTAAATTTAAATCTTTTTTTGAATAAAATATAAAACGAAAAAAATCCACTATGTAAAAGGCAAATGTACTAAATGCATTTATTTGAACCCCCTCGTAAATTTGTATTAAGAAAAACGATTGTTTATGCAAAAGATGTACGAAATAAAATAATTTTTTAAAAGTTGTTACAACAATATTACAAAATGAAAAATATTCAAAATGGACAACATTTCAAATAATAATTCCTTTCTAAATTATATCTACTCTGTTTAAATTCATAGTTTTTGTTTTAACATGTTAGTTATTCAGCGATCTATTTCTTCGTTATCAGCTGCACAAATGTTAATTAGCGAGGATTTCGAAGATATACGAGATCCGTTTTTTTTTCAACCTCCGCTCTCTCCGTGCAGACGCTACGCGAGCAGAAGGAAGCGGCCATGCGCTGTAGGCGGTTGCAAAGGTCTCGCACTACACACTTTGCCAGTGTTAACATTCAGGCGTCAGTCGGCGTTGTGCTACGGTCACGTTAACATGTCCGCCATTATTGATGCTTCCGTCAAATGTGCATTGCGAAGTGTGATTCGTTTTCTACAGGCTGAAGTCCATAGTACTGCAGAACTCCATCGAAGAATGAGTCGTATGTATGTAAAGTTTAAAGATGGGGGCCAAGGACGTAAATCTGTACGAAATTTCATCAAAAAATAGCTTAGCCAAATATAATTTGGTCATAAATCGGCCAAAAAGTAGCTTTTTCTAATATTATTTGGTCAAAAACTGGTTCTTCCACTTAAAATTAAGTAGTTTTTCCAAATTTAATTTTGTGGAAATTTAAGTTTTCTCTGTATCATTTGATTCAAAATTAGCTTTCCACTTTTTGACATAATTTAAGCCAAAGAAGTCATTTTTTTGAACAAATCAAACCAAATTTTAGTCCAAATTTCTGACCCAAGTAAGAGGTTCGTATTATTCAAATGACATTTTCATTCAAAAACAAAACTTAAATCTAATCTAAAATAAATTGATCTTTCTACATAGAATTCAGTCAATAAAATGCTTTCTTAAATTCAATTTTATCGAAATTTCGATTTTCTTATTTGATTGACTTTTCTCATTTGAATTGAGTCAAAAAGTTGCTTATCTAAATTAAATTTATGCTAATAACTCTATCAGAAATTGGTAATTCATATTCAGTTAAACAAAATCATATTTTACAAATTTAGTTGATTTAACTTAATCAAAAAGTGACCTTTTATAGTTTATTCGGATCAAAACTAATATGTCCGAGTTAAGTGCTTTTTCTTGGTTTAATTAGTTCAAATCATATTTCCAAAATTTAGAAATTAGAAAATGATGTTTCCTGTATACGTAAAAAACGGAATGTGATTGAGAAAATTAAGATTACAAAATGGTGCAGAAGGGATTTGATTAATAAATACGACAAGGAATGAAAATTTATTATCTCTGGATAAATAATTTAACCACTTTTAAAAATTCAAATATTGTCAAACGATATCAAATTGTAGATATAATTTGGAATAGATATATAGAAGTCTCGAACTGCTAATGTTCTATGTAAAGTTTTAAATATTTATCTACCATAACATAACTAATCAATAAAATAATCCAATCACAAGTTAAAAAAACGTTTTACCTTTAGTTGATACTGAACTATTACGGAAAATGGTTGTTTATACCTTATCTTATCATCTACATAAAATACGACAAGATCTGATTTAGTTGAGTTTGAGGGCAAGCATCGGGTGTTGTATATATAATAATTTTATCTCATGCTAAATATTCAATCTGGCGTATGTTAATGTTTACAATGAAGGTAATAAATACTTTTGGTGGGACGATTTAACGATGAAATTAAGTTTGTGGTTTCTTATTTTATGGTAAGTTATTCGTTTCGTTTAAATTCAATATTAATACTTATTTCCACTATTTTTTTATACCCACTTCTTGAAACCCCTCTCGTAAATTTCAAAACTTATCATTTTCATGACTTGTTTTTTGCACATTTAATCTGTATTTATTCCACCATTACCACCCAACTGAAAATGTTTGCAACAATTTCCCACAATATTAGATTACAAAGTGGTTAGGGATAAAGTTACGAAAAGGATTTTTACCGACCAACGATCCCTTCAAAGTTTTTTACAATTTTGTTACATGTCTTTGAAAATATTGATTGTAGAGGAAAAAAGTTATTTTGACTTTTTAGTTAGCCTATTCTTTTAGCTTTTAGACCCAAAAGAACTTACCTATAGTCAAATTAGCTAACGTAACCTAACGTAACCCAACGTAACCTAACGTAACCTAACGTAACATAACGTAACCTAGCGTAACCTAACGTAACCCAACGTAACCCAACGTAACCTAACGTAACCTAACGTAACCTAATCTAACGTAATCTATCCTAACATAATCTAACCTAACCCAATATCCTCCAAGTTTGTAAGCGAGCCATAGCAAGAGTTATCCACCCTCCCTCTTGCCGGCGTGCTGCACCAGAACTCTGTTCTCCACGATCAATATTTTTGCAAATATTAAGTGGGGCCAACGGAGCTTTGTGAAAATTCTTTCTAGAGACAAGCTATTGCAAAAAATTCTGCAAAATCGAAGGGATTGTCTTTTCGGAACTACACCTGTGGCTCGTATCAATTTAGTGTGCTTAAGGAAACTAACAGTTTTGAATAGAGACGTGGGGCTAGTGTAACCAATGAAAAAATTGATCGAACCATAATAGTCTGAGCTGTTCAAACTCATTCTAGAAAAACATATACGATCTAGACCATTGAAAGTAACCAGGCTACTTCCTAGACATATAACCGCCCGAAAATTGTGGGCACAGAAGTCAGAGAGTGGATTTTAATTCAGAATTTGGATGGGACATTAATGATCAAATTTTTCGCAAAAGAAGTTGTTCCATACCAAAGAGGAAAGGTGGCATGTTGACATGATTAGTTGTTTATAGTTATTCGACTTTAGGAAGCCCAAATGTGACGTAGCTATCTGTAAATGCAATAATGCATAAAATTGGATTATAACCATGAACTTGTCCAACTGAGAGATATGTTTGTTTTTTATTATATTTATTGCACGATAAGAAACATTATCTCTTTCCTCATGAGCTGATTATTTTTATCATTGATTAATTCACAAATGATCAATTATTCTTAAAAAGATAATTTTGTGAAGACCTCTTAAGTTTCTGATGTAAATATTGGACTTGTTCTTGATTTCCACAATAAGATAACAATTAAAAAACCACGAAAAATGAGTAAACAATGATGAATATTATTATTGATTTCCTCTCCAAAGTTTATATCAGAATTTTATCCAAGAAAACAATTATTCTTCCCATACATGGTTATGAAACGGCTCAAAAATTCGGCTTTATTTCTGTGAAACACTCGATGGAAACATCTCCACGCTGTTTTTGTTCCATTGTGAGCAATCGCGGCACCTATTTTGCGCCCAGATCCCTCATGGCCAAATTTTTGAGTTAATATGCTTGTCTTCGCAGGTCGTGCGACTTCGCTTAAACTCTGCTACACACTATTTTACTCCTGATAAAGGAGAAGCAGTCTTACCCAGAGTAGAATCTAGTTCAGCTTTTATATTGGTTAGGCTAAGGTCTTTCAAACAAAAGTATTGTATCACAAAACAATGACCAATTTTTTCCATGTTTACAAATTCACTGAAAACGTACACTATTGATTGATGCCAAATAACATAGCGTCTTCAAACTTGAGACATATGCTTTATAGATTGTTTACTTTTTAATATAGTGGTATTTGTCAAGCAACAATCGCCATCTGTAGGTCAGACCAGGTACTTCGGGACCATCCTCATATATCTAAGCTAGATAAGCTTTAGCCATCCATTGAATTAGCGCAATGAGAAATAACGAAAATTTAATTGTCCATAGGAGATTGTGATATTCGTTAAATTTTTGCGAACAATATATTCACTCACCTTCTTCAAATGAAAAGTCTGTTATAAATATAGAATAGTGATCACATATTTTTTAATTTTTGATGCAATATATTCAGTCAACTCATCTAATAACAGTTTCTTCCAATCGATAAAAACCCGAGCTGCAATATACGGGTTTGAATTGAGAATTGGTATTGACTAAAATTTTCTGCTTCACATTGAATTATATATAAATTTTGCCACTACCAATTCATTAAAAAGGAAAAACTCGTATTGTTGCTACGTAATATGGTGTAGTTTGATGTTGGTAATGTTATCATTGATATTTTTAGTGATGAATGTTTGAGAAATCATGTGCTTATTCTATTAGCTTAAAATAAGGTTTTAAGACCACCAAAATCACACAAACCAAAATATTTCGATAGTATTACATATTTAGTCATTAATTTATAACTTTTTTCGTTTCTATGAATGTGAGTCATTTCTAAAAATTATCTTCATTTGAATTAGATTCTGTCTCAAGAATATTCGAATTTTCATAATTGAATGTATTTTTTTGAATTAGAAAAATTATGACGATTTATCAATAAAAACATGTAAAAAGATCTAATAAATAAAAATTTATTTATTTTCAGAGTTATCCATTGACCTGTGTTACAAGAGAACGTTGTGGATCCAAAAAATGTCTGTAGAAAAAGAGAATTTCAATGTTAATTCGGTGAATGCTAAATCAATGCACCACCGTCACAGCTTACAACACAATCGTTTTGAAGAAGCGCAAAGTAACTTTCGACATACTCAATCATACCGGTATGACCAAGAAGGAAAGAAAAAATTAAAAAAAGCAATAGTGCTTTCACCAGTTATATTAGAATCGTCAGAGAATGAGAGTGAAAATAAATCTTCTGTGAAAAAACCTATTCAAAAACCTGAAAAAAAAGTAGAACAATTTATTTTAGAAAATGAGAAAAGAAGTAGTAGATCTTCGAAAAAAAGTGATAAATCTATTTATACGTTTGATAACGCTGCTTTTGAAGGAAATTTAGATAAGAGAAGTATTTCTAGTAGAGCAGGATCTTCTAGGCAACCTAGCGTTCAAAGTTTAGAGTACGTATGTAAATTATATTGAAATAATTATTTCGGCTTCTATTATATAAATATATAATATATATAAAATGTTTTCTCTTTTCCGCAGAATTTGCTTTTGGATCTCTGTTAATTCAATTCGATACTTTTCACATAAAATTATGAACAGCTCCGACTGCATCATAAACAGTATTTTATAAATCATTATGATTTTGAAGTTATTGATGAAATTAAATTAAAGTATTTCTTTTATTAGCAGTTGAAACCTAATGAACGTAAATTATTACCATTATCATATTTTTTTTAATTACTGTTCTTAAATTATGCTATTTTCCACTATATTCTAGTTTTTCATGCTAAGAAACCATTTAAGATAGCAATACTACGGGGACTCAACAATAACCAGAATAGCTACTACTACTTTGATTTTATTTTAATTCATATTTCATAATGCCAATTTTAACTGAACAGTATGCTGCTGTGAAATGTTGAAAATAGGTTAAGAAGATTACGTTACGTGGAAAACTCAAGTGTACATGTAGTTTGCACGTTTTAAAACTAGCTGGATGTCGATTGATGACAAACCTGGTGTGGATGCCCATCAACTGTCTAAATTAACGAAAATGAGGATTATCTTGAGCTCTCTCTGAACAAAGAAGATTTGCTTTTGATACCAAGAGCGTGGTTTATGCAGAGTTGTTCCTCCAGGTCAGAACATCAAACATTTTATTTGAAAGTTTGTGTCAAAGAAGATCCGATTTGTGGCAAACAAAAAGCTAGGAAGAAATTATTTGCCATTGCTACGAATGAGTACAAAAAATTTGGAACAGTCGAAGTACAAATGGGTTGAATGTATTATTTGTGATGGATAATATTTTGAATTTAAATATTTTTTTCAAAATATTTCTGTTTATTTTTGGGTCCCCTTTGCTAGTAATAAAAACACTAAACAAAAATATTTTTTCAGGGTCGTCCGTGAGCAATATTGTTGTTGTGCTAAAAGGACGCAGTGTGAGAGAAAACTGTTAGTTACAGTGATTGTATTATGTGTAGTGATAATAGTATTAACTGTTGTTTTAGCTATAGTAGCTGCTGACAGACAGGATAATTTTAAGAATTTATTAATCAACCTCACCTCGTAGAATTTGCAATATAATATATTTTTATGAGACGTATACTGATTTTCTTTATTAAACTACATTTCAAAACTTAGATTCTCTTATGGAAAATAGAGAAAAATCTGCGTATATGAAATGTGTCCGTCGAAATAAGGGTAGGCCGCAATAGGTTCAGGGTAAATTTTAAAGGAAGATACTTCTACTTCACAGCTAAATAGGCTGTGATTAAGCATTTGTTCATATGATTACGCAGCGCAAGACAAGAAATTTTATGTTTAGAATGCATTGTTGACGAAATTATGGAAAGCGTGTTTTAATATGACCTTTCTAATTTGCTCGTTTAAATCAAATATCAATTTTACATCAATCTCTGTTTTTAAAAACATCGTTCATCTAGACATAATACAAATTTTCAATAATGAAAATGTTGATGAATATTTGTCTGCAGAAGTCGAATTTATTTATTTGTATCTTCGTCTAAAACATTTGACCAGCCTCATCTGGGCATGTTCTCAAACCACATTCCAGTATCTAGATATTTTTCAGTTAATAAAGACTTAAATACACGTTTCTGTTTATTCTAGTCACTCATGAAGACTACTACTGTAAAAATTATAGCGAAATAAAACTTCAGAGCATTTGGAAGCAAGCTGATATGAAAACAGTCCAATATCAGAAGCACCAAAAAATTGATTTAATGGTTTAACGAGTTTCAAAATGATCGCTCATCTCATATTGACAGACTGCCGAGAAAAGTTGTGCGAGATAATTGGAGACATTTGTAGAAAATCTTGTGAATGATTTCCTGCTTGAAAAAGGTGTTGGCGTGATGATTGTCGCGTTTTCTCAATCGGAATAATAAGCGCAACCATGAGACAATTTCAGGGCAGTGCTTATCGCTGTTGTTGAAGAATAACGGCACTATTTGATGAAGAAATGAGTACTCTTTCATCAAGACAACAAACCCGGCTGAATCCTCTACTCTCGCTACGTTCAAATTGTCTCCAACTGGACTAGGAACCATTACCCTATTCACTGTACCATCCAAATGGTCTCTTCCGATTTCTTCTTGTTTCGAAACCAACAAGTTACTAACCGGGCAAAAAAGTTCAATGAAAGGTTATCTTCACGGAAGACTAGTCTGCAAATCTGCAAAACAATTTCATACAGAAAAAGAAGGTTTTATTGGTAATGGATACAAAAAGTTTGTAGAATAAATCCACTCTAATCATTAGTTAGATAGTAATAACTTTATAAGAGCAAATCTGAATTTATATTTCTTACTTATCTCCTTTCTATTACTTATTTTTTATATTTTTCGTATTACTCTTCAATTGTAAAGTATAAAGTTAATTGGAAGATACAGAAAGTTAGAATGAGGATAAATTTTCTTACGCTGGCTGTTTCCTTTGAAATTTGAACTGTTTGTTCATTAACAAACAAAAACTATTTTCATGAACTTGTTTATTTATTCAGGCTAATTAGAAAAATATTTTATAGATATAGATATAAAACAAATATAAATATAGATATAAAACAAATATATATATATATATATATATATATATATATATATATATATATATATATATATATATATATATATATAGATATAAAACAAATTTAAGAAGACGATGATATTTTTAGTGCTTTTGTATTCAAGTATATAACAACTAAGATGCTTAGCACTTCGTGGAACGGGAAATTAAGTCCAGAAAGTTGGTACACTTCACCCAGATACAACACATAACTAGTATATTCTATGCATGGTGTACATTTGGCATATATCTAGGATATACTTTAGGCATAAATATCTCACGTCCCCATCCATCTAATATACATTCTGATGACATTCCATATATATACCCGTGGATGTATATGGTATATTCTTTGCATTATGCGAATTTTAATTATATATACATGTTATATACTGTAGTATCTAGCCAGGATGCTGTCAAATCAACATTATAAAAATACTTTTTTAGACGACGCCATCTGAAAGTTGTTCGTTCTGTATTCATTTACATACCGAAAGTTGCATTTTGAGTATTCCATGTAGTGAAAGTGACAGTTCCGTACTGCAAAACACTTTCGGGACGCTCTGGAGTAGACAACTTTAACTTCCTCAAATGTGCCAATTCAATGTTGACAGTTGAAAGTTTCACTTCGATGATTTTGCATAACCATAAATTTTTAATTTTCTGAAATTATTTGTTTTATCCGAAGTTTTGTCTAAATTAATGAATAATAATGAATTATGATGAAAAAGAAAACATCAGCGATGAAGAGTTCTTTATTACTTATTTTCTTTCCTCAGTGTAATTGAAAAAGTTTTGGATCTTATGCGTCGTCTAAAAAATGTTGTGTACGCCGCGGCTGAAATACTCTTTTGTTGGACTCGTCCGTTGCCTGCCTCGCTTGGCTCGTCTTGCAATTTTCAGACTCGTCAAACAAAGTAGCATTTTCAGTCCTTGGCATACAACCAAATAGTCATTGTTTGTTTACATTAAATACTAGTCCGTATAGACAGAAATTTTTTTAAATAACACTTGAATTCCGCACTTTTTATATTTCAGAATGTAAATAAAGATATGATTTCATAATGTCAAAATAATCATTTATATTATTGATAAGTCACATTGATAATATTTCTTAGGAATCTATGATTTAGCAAACAGTATTTTATTAATCATAAAAGCTAGATTGGTTTGTTTATTGATAAAATAAAAATGCAATTTGTCGTAATCAAACCGAGCAAATAACATCACGTCGTTGCTCATCATCATAACTTGTGTACTGAAGCGACGTTTCTAGATCTACTAATTTTTCAGTACATTATAACAAAATTAGTAAAGAGTATGCAGATCAGCTGTTATTATTAAACAGATTGAACAATTAACTTGAATTCCATATTTTCCTCTTTATCGGATTGTATAAGTGGAATATTAAGTTCGAATTTCTGGAACCCTTGGTGATATTCATACTAAACACACTGTTCACATCACCACTACACCAACACTCACAATTACACTGCTGACGCGTGTTTTGATAAACAAGTTATCGTCTTCAGAGACTGAAGATAAACTAAAACATAATGACTTGATTAATATATTTGAACTTAGTGGTGATTATGACAAATACTGTATGAGTTTTATAGAGCTAATTTAGTGTATATGTTATAGGAAAAGTAGATTGTTAGGGAGAGTTGACTCTGCCTAGGAAGAGTTAACTCTTACTAAAAGTTTCAGTAAAAGTTGGATGAGAATAAACAGATCAACTTTACCTAGGAAGACTTAACTATACCTTCTGTGGTTTGGTAAAAGTTTATTCCGAGATGTTGCTCTTCTCATATAACTTCGCGCGCATATCTTTGTTTTGTTTATGTTTATTACAGCTCTAGTTGTTTACTGTCTTTACCGTTGTCTTCCCGTTCACGTGTCTATTTGATGCTATTAACAACAGCGACCAACGATTCAGTAAGTGTTTACATTTCAATAATTAGTTGCAGTTTGTTATAAAACTTCATTAATAGCCCAGTAAACGTAAAGTAGTTTAAAGTTGTAAAGTTATCTACCTAATGTGTGTCGTGATTCTCCGAATTTGAGGTTAGGTTAGGTTAGGTTAGGAGTTTTTGCTTTTTTATTTATTTTTTTTATTTTATTTTTTTTATTTATTTATTAGGAAGACTGTTTTTCCTTACGGAAGGTCAACTTTCACTAATTTAAGGTAGTAAGAGTATAATTTCATTAGATATAGTCAACTCTGACTTTCTTGTTGATTAAAATATCACTGTTTCCATTTAATCAACTTTTTCTGAAAATATAAGTAAGAGTCGACTTTACCAAGGCCAAATCGGTTTTCCCCTTGCAAAAAGTCAACTTTTACTAACTCAAGGCAGTAAAAGTATACTTTCCCTAGGTCTAGTCAACTCTGTCTAGTAAATGTTATTCAAAATTTATCACTTTATCACTTTTCCCTTTTAATCAACTTTTACTAAAAAGTCCAGTAAGAGTCGACTTTACCTAGGAAGAGTCAACTCTTACTGGAGAATCCACTTTTCCTGTAACATATACATTTTATATGAGAACAAATTGCGTACGTACCTTGATTATAACTATAAATATTCAGAGACAATTCAGTGTGTTTTGATAGAGTGTGATTTTGAACATAAAAAAACTTGACAGCAGAATGTTTACGAAGTTTTAAGACATACTGAAAATTAAACACACCTGGTTTGATACGTAAGACGAGGTTAATAATTCTAGAAATCGTTTCTTAAATATTCCTTGCTCTGAAGGAAACGAGTAATGATTCTTCTTGCTTAAAGGAATGATGATTTTGTACAAAATGCATTGCTTTTATGTCTAAATTTCCAAATCCCATGCTGATTACCACAAAGACATCATGGTAGCATTAAATGAAAAATAGTTATACATAATATAAATTAAGTGATTTCATTTCTAATGAAGGTTGTTTATGGCAAAAAGAAAAACCACGGCGAGTTAATTCACAACATTGTAACAAAGTTATTACAATTGTTTGTTCTGACATTATTACGGATTATGCGTAGAAATTAAGCAATTTGGCGACTATTTGTTTTGGAGGAAACTTATGCAATATTTTAAGTCAGTAAGCTTTCATATTGACTCTTTCTTTTATATGTTGTCAAAATGTGTTTTCAGGAAAGTTGAAATTGTAAATATCACAATTTTCCACTATCTATATCTACAATTTTTCTTTGCTGTCCACAATTACGCGAGTGAACTAATCGCAGCTTCCTCGTAATGTTTTTCAAGGCCATTGACTGAATGCAATGTCTGTGTCAAAGATTACTGAACGTCTGATTACGATGATGTTAGAAATATTTTTTCTGTTGAAACGTCTTGCTCTCACAAATGCTGTTTTACTACTATTTAATTTTGTGTCAACCGCTATACAAAGTTAAAAAAATGAATAGAATACTAGTTTAGAAGTTTTAGCCGGTTGATTGAACTAGAAAAATATTTATTATATAAATATCATAAGATATAACAATATCTGAGTACGAAATAGATAAAGAAGAATTTGTTTGGTAAGCAGAGGTCAAACTTTATCGTTAAATAATACAATTAAGCGTATTATACAGGATGGACACATTCAATGTTTCTAGCTGTACTGTGTGCATACAGTCATATATTCCTCGGCAGTAAATAATGATATAACGTATACTATTCGAGTTTGAATCATCAATTTTATGTGAGATTCGGAGACTGATTACTCTCGAAATTTTCCCTAATGGTTTGAGAGATCATTATATTAAACTATACGGCGAACTTGCAACTGTAGTCCACGGACTTTTTGAAGCATCTATTGTAGGTGTCGGTACTCTACTTCTTACTGCAATTGAACTCACGACTAGATTTTCCTAATATATCTACCATTTTTTTTAAATTGACTCCTACTGTCGACACTGCTCGATAGTTTCCAGCGTGAGTTGTACATAATTGGTAACAATGTGACGTTATGAATGATTCATGTATAGTTCAAGGGCAGAGCAAGAACATTAACGATTAATTAAATACTCAACGAAGAACAAAAATAAAATTTATAATATATAATTCACTCCAAAAGGCCCATCAACCAAAGTAGAACATCATTACTTTGTCGTTCTGAACTTTTTAAACGGTCATTTTGGTACATGATCCAATTTATTTGTAACAAATTAACTTCATACTTTGTTTTTTTATTGTCTTATTAATATTTTTATTTTCGATAAATCAAGCAAATCTGTTAATTCTAGTCGAATGTATTAGTATTCATAACGCTACATTGGAACATGATGTAAAGTCTGATCTTGCACACAACAACGTCTAAGTAACTTCTTAATCTCTTAGTGAGATCTCAAAGTCGACGGCTGGAACAAATCTAAAATCGACAAATAAGTTGACTGTACTGACTGACTGACTAAACTCCAAAACAGTGATGAAACTCAAGGAAAGTTCGCGTGTATTGAATCTTGACGAGGTTCAATGTATTGTAAAGGTATGTCCGCACTGAAGCAACATGTGGCAACTTGTAGCAATTTTATGTTGCAGCAAGTTGCTAAATGTTTAAATTCATTAAACATTGACATAAAACAAACTATCCTCACTAGTGCAACAATGTTAATGAATGTTTGCACTTGTCGAATCTCAAATTCAGTTGAGTACAACGTTTTGTCCACATTGCTGTAGTTTTGTGTAGTGATTCACGAAAACGGAAGCGTAAATGTTGGGTCCGTCCAAGTTTGAAAAAAAGGGAAGAATATGGTGGACGGCTTCACTGTGCTTGCTAGGACTTTGTTTTTGTCTCGAAAAAATACTAATGCATCGTAGGCAAACCACTTGGAATGAAAGTGAGCGCCTACTCCAGATTTTTTCCTACTGCGATATTTTTTTCACTCTCTAGAAAACTGAGCCACCAAGTTATGGATTTTTCTTTTTGCCTCTTCCTGAGATGATCACCCTATAGCTGAACAAACTGCAATCCGTGCATCATTTTTTGATTCTCTGCATTTTTATTTAATATTTTTAGGATTCCAAATACATGGATGTTGTCTATAATTGTCAAGTAAATTTAAATAAGGCAATCTGTCTACAGTCTAGTCACTCATTTTGCAACAGGTCTCAACTCGCAACAATCTGTCCACATCAAAGCAATGTTGACAAATGTTTCACTTTGTTTCATATTATCTTTTGATCTTTACCGCTAAAAACGGATTTATGCAATATACTACAACTTATTTTTAATCGCAACACCAACTTTATGCAACGCAACACAACATATTCCAACAAATATAAACATTTTATGTTGTAACAAGTTTTTGTTGTATTGTGTTGGAAAATGTTGCTTCAGTGTGAACGCGCCTTAAGACATAATATGTTTTGATTATAATCATGTGAAGAAGAAACTCAGCTGATCAATTAACGCAAGATCTCCCAAATTTTCCATTACCTGTACTTTTAGAGAAAAATCTAATTATTTTTAGTATAATATCAGATTAATTTGAGTGCTATTATATAACCAAACTTTTTGTCTCCTGTAGTTAATCTAGCTTCCTTGTTCTTGATTATTTGTTAGTATTTATTTGGAAGTTTTATTCTACTGTAGCCGAGGATGGATGAAGTTTTCCCAAAAAAGAAAGTAGTTTTAATTAGTAGTAACCATTGTGAAATGGCTAGTATCTTGCATAATATGGAAATGAAGCTCTATTCATTGATTCATAAAAGATAGGTATTTGATACCATTATGATTATATGCAAGTTGCAATTTTAAGAAGAGATCTTACTTTTGGAGTATTATTTATCCAAAAGTCAATCAAATCAGCTGATCGATTAAATTACATTTATTCATAGAACTTCTCTATGCTCAGTAGAAAATATAACTTCCTTGTTAGTCCATAAATTTTGTTGCTAGCTTTCATATGGAACTATAGGCTATCACATAATTTACAATAGACAACTATTGATTGACATCCTGTAGAAATAATTACTGAGACGAAGACAGTTATACAAATGTTATCAATTTTATAGAAGCTACAAACAAGTTGCCAGTTTAGTATATTTGTCGAGTAGTCGGTAATCAGTAGTTTAGTGTTTCAAGTTTGATCGCTCCTCTTAATAACTAATACCTATACGATATATTAGAAGACTACAGATAATAGGTAGGACTAATATTGTTTCATATTTCCGCTAGTAAAATCAGAATAATTATTCTTGGGAGCAAAATGCAAATATTACTACGTTAGAAAAATAGTTCCCATTGTATAAATGCAATATTTTGTTACAAAAATACTGTGTGAGTTTTTAATGAAAAATATTTTATTTTTCCACATCTCATTTTAACCCTACATACGTAGTCCAGCAAGGTCCTATTTTTTTCTATTTATTCCGGAAGTTTTGCGGTCTTTATTTTTTAAATTCGGCATAAAAGCGTGTCAGCACATCAGTGTAATACTGGTCAGTTATCGTTTTCTATTTTTCTAAATAATCAATAAAGATTACACCTTTGGACTCCTAAAACAACTTTTTATTTTCTTGAGAGCACGTTTTTCAGATGGAGTGTATATAAACGACTGTATTTTGGATGGTATAATCAACTTTAATATTTTTAAAACAAAAATCGGAACAATTTGTTTCAAAATAATGAAAAACCTTGACTCCTGAAGAAATTCTAAAAGATGACAAGTATTTTCTAATAAAGTTATGCTCATTTTTTGCTTTTTAATTTTATGCTGTTGAGATGAATTTTTAGAATTAAAACTTGCTGATGTGAAATATTTCTATTCCGTCCTCTTATTAAAACTATTCGACACCGGTTACAGGAGAGGATTTATACCAAATTTTCAAAAAATATACAAAGTTTCGATCATGCAATTACCGAATCCAGATACAAGCCACTGATTCTGAAGGTCACCTGCCAATATTTCAGTTAATAGAACTGCAGATCTCTTAATTGGATTGATGCTTAATTTTATAATTAACGAAATGACTGAATCAATCAATATAGTAGCTTCCAGCACTACTTAAACCTAAATTCAATAAGGCGCAGTACGTTTCCTAATCAACTTTAACTTCGATGTCGGGTAATGTTTCAATAATCGAAAAACCTACAGGAAGAAACTGTTGCTTACAATTTTAAGTAAAATATAACAATAACTTAATGTGATATATATTATGCATTTTAATTCTGAAGATCATTTTGCGCACATAAAAAAACGCAATCGTAGAAAAATTATAGTATAAGACACGTGAGAAAATGATATGTTTCTCTCTCATTTGATTTGCGGTACTCGTCTCGTGCTAACAAAAAATATGTAAATTTCTCCATAATTATGCAACAACGAAAACATTTTTCTTTATGTGAAGATTAAAACTGACTTTTTTGTCAAATTTGTATCAAAATTTTACAGATTTCATCGGAAATATATATTCGTATTCATGTTTTATATAAACCAACGCAATTCGTGTACAGAATAAAGTTAATATTTTACTTTTATTTTTGACCAGATCCCTCGAATTCTCGCTGCCAGCGATAAAATGACAGACTATAATTATTATCAATCAATATCCATTGCAGTTGTCTTTACTGAGATATTTCAGAGCAGATATATAACAAAATCTAAATGTACTTTTCTTTTCTCAAAATTTAATCAAAGTAATCAATATAATTACAAAGTGCATGAAAGATATCATTAAGAAGAAATATTTGACTTCATAATGTTAGAAAGGACATTTCGAAATATGTAATTTTCACATGAACTGCGCAGTAACCAGCAAAATAGAATCAATACTCTTTTAACTTTCCTGTTTATAACCCTAAAAATACGACAAAAAATGTAATAAAATTCATTGTGTCGAATCATTGAAACCTTCAAAAATGTTCAGGGAAAGGTTAGTGCATTTCAAATAAATAAAAATCTATCTCAGAAATTTCATCACACATTTTATCAAATAAATATTTTTTTAATTCTTTGATTATATGTTTCAATGAGAACATACATATAAAGGTGTATGTGTAATAGTCATTAAATTTTTTCTCTATTCCAGATGTAACCTGTATTTTAGTTACTGAAAAGATGAAGACGTTATTATTATTTTTGGCAGTATTTATTGGTCTAACAGCGATTTATGCGAATCCTTTGACGACTCCTACACCACCCACGTTTCAAACAAATTGTGGTTATAACGTGAGTTTCATAAAAAAAATTTAAATATCCATTAATTCACTATCAACGAATTTTGAACCCAATTTATTAACAGGAATTATAAATATTCAAAATTCTGTATAATTCCACTAAACAGGACTTCCACAACAGAGACTTTCAAATCTCAGATTTTTCGTGACAACTAAAACTTCTCGATGAGAGAGGATGAGAGAATACATTTGATTTCGTAATAAATTATTTGGGGGATAGGGGCTCTATCCCTAAATTCGACCCTGAATCGGCACATTTAGTAGGTATACTTAGTTTATTTTCTATGTGGAAACATACATGTTATATTACCTAAATATTGCAAAATATCGAGGTAGATTGTTTTTTATAGCCCGATCTGTATGACTGATTCATGAGAACCTAAATTAAAACCTATTTCTAATTTCCATAAAAAAATTGATACACGTATATGTTACTATCAACATATCGAGAACCAAGTTGGTATCACAACAACGTTCTCCTTGATTTCTGATCATTTTAGATGCAATTGCTTGTCCTCAGATTATTCTTCTCTATGACAAAATAGGGAGTGAATGATTGCAATCCAATAAGCTTATTTATACTAACTTAGTGATCCTCAACATTGTCTGCTATGGGTGAAGAGGTTACATTCCGTCCCCATTTGGTTCTATTCATTGCTTCTTCTTTGACCTGCCCCCAATCAAGTTTATCCTTTCTTTTCAGGTTGTTTGCTATTTCTGATATTACATTGCCTTCAAAATCTGCCTCTTCTTTTATTTTTTATCTTTTCGTTCACTACATCACCTCAACTATTCTATCCTCTTTCATTTTCAGTATGTGTTCAAACCATCTCAGTTGTTCGATTTGTTGCACCGCACCCACCATGGTTAATTCACATCGAATTATGTCGTTTCTCATTTCATCTTGTGTCTTCACCGCCGCTATGTTTCTTAGTACATTCACTTCACATTCTATTGCATACTTGCACAGTTATTTCTTCTAATATGTTCGAGATTTTCGTTATTTCTGTCTTTCGTATGTTTATCTATCATTTGTTTTGTTTCATATTGTGTCCTGTGTTTGTTTTTTTTGCCTCTTTGTTCATTCGCTATTTCTTCCATTATTAATACGCCTCTTCACCAGAAACAATTAGCAATGACTTTGTTTTCAATTTAAATTTCGAATCAACTGATCAAATTATTCAAATAATTTTAAAATTAAGTAACATTTTCTTCTAACTTTTAGTCGTGTCATCCAATAAAAGATGGTGATTTTATCAATGTTCATATTGTTCCTCATACACATGATGATGTCGGTTGGCTGAAGACGGTGGATCAGTACTATTATGGCAGTAAGTAATCCAATAAATTTGTTCGTTCAAAAAGCAGCTACCAATTCTTTTTAAGGTAGAAACACCATTCAAAACGCAGGAGTTCAATATATTTTGGATTCGGTTATGGATTCATTAAGAAAAGATGAAAACAGAAGGTTAGTTAATTCATAAAATGTACAAGGTGTATATGTACATAAAATGTCTATGTCTAGCAGTGTATTCATCCGAACACTGAATTCAAGACATTTCTGGAATGCTTCTTTCGAAATGACTTTCATCTACACTGTTATGGCGTTCATAATGTTAATGTTTCTTTTAGCAGCTTCTCAATTTTCGAAAAGACTTGGAAGTCACATAGTTATAAATCTGGTGGATTATTTTTAGAGGACAGAAACTCACGAAACAAAAACTGTTGGTCCATTTTTCATGCATCTTTCTTTCCATATAATTTTGCAAATAATCCAATCTCTCGATTGTTAAAACACCTGCTCCAATTAATAAGTTTATCAATTGTTTTTTTGGCACTTTTTTCTACACCGTACTTAATGCATTATTGAAGATCGAAGTATGACAGGTATTGAAAGCACGGTCTTGCTAAAGCGTATCATGGTAGACTAATAAATTCTTTACTACTTATCTCAAACATCATATCTTTTGGTATTCGCATACTTCGATTAATTATCAAAGACATATATCTCTCATAAATTCGTTTGAATATCCAGTTACACACATTTTTTTTTCTTTCTACTTGTACTGACATTATCAGTCTAGTCTATTTTCAACTTCATCAATAAAATCATGCTTGATCAATTCATTGTTTTACACAACTTCCGTGGATTGTTATCAACTGAAAAATGTTAAAGAAGTATTGAAATTATCAAATATTTTTGGGTTGTTTGAAGGTGGTATTAATACACATGACATACAGGTAGTACAAAATAGAAAAGAAACTGTTTGCTTTTGCACTTCATATTTGTTCCATTTTACAGTGTTTATTTCTTATTAAAATAATAATAGATTTACTTCGTTATCAGGTTTATCTATGTGGAAACTGCTTTCTTCTGGAAATGGTGGATAAAACAACATGATATCGTCAAAGCACGAGTAAGACGATTTGTTAATAATGGACAATTAGAATTTATAAGTGGAGGTTGGAGTATGAATGATGAAGCTACGACTCATTATCAGTCAATTATAGATCAAATGACTTGGGGATTACGGTAGGGGATTAAATATTATTTGTTTATAACAAAAAAAGTTTTGTCGGAAAGTGGAAATGATATTTCACTTAAACAATATTAAAAATAATGAATATAAAAATAAAGGTATAATTTTTCAAGTTTATTTTTGTTCACAGAAAGTTGAATGATTCTTTTGGAGAATGTGGTAGGCCAAAAATGGGCTGGCAGATCGATCCGTTTGGTCATAGCAGAGAAATGGCTTCAATTTTTGCACAATTGGGATTTGACGGTTTATTATTTGGACGAATTGATTATCAAGACAAAACTCAAAGACTATCGACAAGAACACCTGAGATGGTATGGAGAGGAAGTCAAAATTTAGGTAATCAACTGTTTTTCCTATGATGAACGTTTACGAATAGAATTTGTACAAATTTTTGTAAATCATTATCAGAAATGAAAATTAACTATTAAGACAAAACCCTTTTAAATTTTCGAGTTTGGCGTACTACCATATCCATTTTCAGGTAGTTATTCATATTTTGCCATTTGTCAACAATAAAGTTTCAATAATGTAGGTATAGCTAGAAAAATGAATTTATTTACATGTCTCATTTCTTCTTTCTTTTGTCCATGTTAAAGTCAAAATGAATTTTAGGATCAAAATCGGATCTGTTCACTGGAGTTATGTTCAATGTATATTCTCCGCCCAGAGGATTTTGTTTTGATCTATTATGTTCAGATGAACCCATCATAGATGACAAAAAAAGTCCTGACTACAACGTTGATAAAAGAGTAAGCAATAGAAACATTTTATAAATACATTTGATGAAATATAAGAGTTAAGGAAAAGAAATTATTTAGCAAATATCATCATAGCAATCATTCAATTTTTTCAAAAATCACTTTTGCATAAGATTAATTGCAACTCAATCTCAGATATTTCATAGTGCGCTCAATTACTTTAATTTCATGTTTGAATAAATTTTGAACTTAGAATGAATCCCAATTATCTCGTAAGATTTCTATACATTTTGTTTAAGAGATATTATGGATACAAAAACATTGTGAAGTTATTAATTGTTTAGATTCCATATTTGTTTAATTCTTGTACGGTAAAATATTTTCAATTGAAAAAAATTTATTAGGTTGATCTATTTCTTGCCCACATAACCAGCCAACTTATTTATTACGATTCAAATAACGTAATAGTTACAATGGGTGGAGATTTCAACTACCAAGATGCTGAAACATGGTTCAAAAATCTCGACAAATTGATAAGGTTTGTATTTATTTTTTTCCTCTTCAGGTCAACGAGTTCTTCGAAGTGATCGATAATATTACCAAAGTTTATGATACTAACAATATTATTATTACTATGGGTGAAGACTTTAACTATCAAGACGCCCATACTTGGTTCAAAAATATTGATAAGTTGATTGCGTAAGTAAGAATAAAAGAAAAAATACTGCTTCCATTTTTTTAGCTTTACTTATTAAACAATTGCTTCAATAATATGCTGCATATCTTTATATTTGCAATATATACACAAAAAGAGTAATTGCACGTAAAAAAATTTGATAACTACAGATGGATTATGTATCATTTCAGGCTTTACACTCTAATCACCGCTCTCCATTATATGCATTGTAACTCATTTATATTGGAAACACACATTTTAAAATAAACTTTGAGGGTTGTTTTTGAAAATACCAAAGCACCAATTTCTTAATGCTTAGTCCAAATACAAAATCGGAAGATCTGACAAAATTGACTCCCATACAAGATTCCTATTTGACCACTCAGAGGGGTAGAAAATCCAAAAATTATTTCTCTTTTGCATCTTATGTTATAGGAAGGATCCTAGTCTCCAAATTTCGTGATTATAGCTTCAGTAGCTTCTTCTGTACTATGATAAATGAATCAGTTAAGACATGATCTTCAATAAATTAAGAACTTAGCAAAAAATTTGATTAAATACAAGATAATAAAAATATATGTCTTGGAGATAACTTTATAAGCGTCACTTAATACAAGACATTCAAATTGTTCTAGTATCAACTAGTGACTGGTATGTTTTATACCGATTAAGAAATTTGTATATTCATTCATCATATTCAGTTTTGATGTTTACCGATGTAGTAGTATCATCACAAAATGGTTGCTTTTTGGCAGCTGATAATCCCCACTGTAAAAATCAGTAATTGATAAGATGTGGTGTATAAATTCAGATTTACAATTGTCAAACTTTTATCAGTTCTCACCCCTCCATAGTTGAGTTATTAAATTGAAAACATATCGAACTCTTAGATAATTGAACGCTGAAAAGCGTATTTTTTACATTTGAAAGCAATTAATCATCAAAATCCAAAAACCGGATGGTTATCAGTTTAGACGGTTTGATTGAGCACAAAGTAATTAAAAATGATGAAACCGGTTTGAAATATTCCAACCCGTCATACTATTATTTGTTATCGACTTTCACATACATATTCATGTTTTTCCATCTGTTAACAGCCACAAATATGTATTAAATTTCATGTAACGTCACTGCTGAGGCAGCGTTGCCTTTATGAACCACGGCGGTGAGAAAGAGAGCATAGGTTCGTTCCAATCCATCAAATAACTGTCATTAGTTCGGTGACGATTCTGCGCAATAGAGATTACGTGTTCCAGCTGAGCATTTACCGTTATACGAACGATTGTTTTGTGTTCCAAACGACTTAGGTACTTTTGTGAACCGTTTCCGAGACGGTCTTCTCGATACTTGGTTGATAGCAAATACTGTTACAAGAGCCGTGCATAGCCGGATAGTGCGAAGAAAATATCATTCAAACGCTTCCAATAATCGTTCCAAGAACGTTCCAGACTAGCAGACATATGACATTGACACATGACGTTTTAAATTGGCAGCAATGTCTCACTATAACTTTGATTTGACGTCTTCGTCTTTCATTATATAAATCGTCAACAATAAAAATTTTAATACAAATCAATATTTCTCGTTTGGAACTAGAATGTCTCCACTTTGCATTGAGCTTACAATAATTAACAAATTCAGATTTTTTTCATTTAAATTATATCAATGATTTTTTTCTTTTGATATTGCGGACACTATTATGTTTAATACCAATATTTTAGAGATAAATATCTATGACCTCATATCTAATTGACTTTTTAAATAAATTGAAGCTTAAAATGTCGTTTAATGGATGTCTTTGGAAGCAATCTTGAATTTTTTCAAAAGTATCTATGAATAATTGAATATTTCATCTATCTGTTTAGAATAATCGAACTAGATAGTGGACTAGCAGAAATAAATACAAACTATAATAGAAGGTATATTTTGTTATAAAAATAAGTTTGGTCGACTGGTGTGCTTCCAATCGAAAGGACTCATAATGAAACAGCTCAATTAATCAATGACATTTTGTATTTTTTTCGCTCCGTATTCAACGTTATTGATATTTTTAGTTATGCTAACGCTAGACAAGCTAACGGCTCAAAATATAATTTACTCTATTCCACACCTTCTTGTTATATAAAAGCTATATATGATCAAACCCATGGAAAGAAAAAATGGTTCCAAAAACAAGACGACTTCTTCCCTTACGCATCTGATCCTCACGCTTTCTGGACTGGTTACTTCACTTCAAGGCCAACAATTAAAAGATTTGAACGAGAAGGAAATAACTTTTTACAAGTAAGTATTTGATGTGACAACATGTGACTCGCTTTAGTTTTCTAGTGCCCAATATTTATAATCGTAAATAAATAGAAATTTACAGCTATTATCCTAAGTAGTATACTATCTATGGGGGTACTAGAGATTTTTCAATGAAAAAGTGACATGTACTTGGAATATGTTCGACTTTCTAATGCGAGCGTGCTTTTCATCAGCATTATATGGTTATACAAATTTTGACAAATGACATCGCAAGTATCGCAGAAACTAACAATATAATGACCATAGTGAAAAGTCACACTTTCATCAAACTAATCTCGTAGTATGTCTACATTGCTGATTCTTTTCGGATAATAACATTCACTCTTCTAGCTAAAGGAGAGGGCGATATATAGAATGGATAACTTCGACCATATCCGAGGAATAAGTGGAAGAGTGGAAGAATTTGTTTTGCGCATGGTATCTTGTTGACACAGGAGAATAGAAAAAGAAGGATCACCTATTGTTAAAATCAATAAAACTCTATTAAGTTAATCCTTGATTTTCCTTTTGCTTTTATAGGTATGCAAACAACTGTATACTTTAGCTGACTTAGATCCTATTGACAAAGTAGATCTTAATGTCCTTCGTGAAGCGATGGGGGTGATGCAACATCACGACGCTATAACAGGTACTGAAAAACAACATGTCGCTAATGATTATGCTAGAATTTTATCAAATGGTTTCCAAGAGTGCGAATGGATAACTAAAACGGCTCTAAGGTATGAAATAGTCGTTAAAACACAAATTCATGATAATTATCTTTTTTTTTTTCTAGTAAATTAGTCGTTCAGAAAACCAAAAACCATGTGCGTGATGGACCAATACCTGCAACTCGATTTACGACTTGTCCATTAGTTAATATAAGTCAATGCGCTTTTACAGAAACAAACAATGATTTCGTTGTAACAATATACAATCCTTTGAGCAGACTCGTTGATAAATTTATCCGAGTACCAATTACTGGTAATAAATATTCAGTAAAGGACCCAGAAGGTAATTGTTGTTGAAAACTCATGATGATTCCCAGTTGATAAAGCAAATTTCCGCTTGTAGGTACAGAAATAGTAACTCAAATAGTTCCAGTTTCCCAAGGGGTTCTCACAATACCTGGTAGAAAGAGCCGGGCTCAAAACGAATTAGTATTCCAGGCAGCAGACATACCACCTCTTGGTTTTAAATCATATTTCGTACAATCAATTGAAAGCAACGATATACCAAAATATCAATCCGTTGAAAATGATACAACAGAAGTAAGTAACGCAAATTAGGAATACGTAAACGTTGCTGAGGAATTTGCGGATGCTGAGATTTTGTTTGTTTAATGTAGATAAAGATGTTCTTTATATAGCTTAAATCGTTACAAAAAAAAGTTTATTAAGAATTAGTTAAAGCATAGGATTAATTCAAAATTACCTAAAGTTTAGTTGAGTAAAATTTCAAACAAACACACACGCTTAAACAAAAGTTAGAACTGGATTTTGGAATGTTAGAAAGATGATTGGTAATGAGAATTAGGATAATTCAAGAGATACTTCAGAGGCAATAAGGTGAATGGTGGTACTGTAGGTGGTGTAATGTAAAATGTTTTACAGCTGCTTATCACATATTTCTTAAACAGAATGAAGCTGATTTAAGAAAACTAATCGGAGTCCAAATTCGCGCTAAATGGCCTTGAAGTTAAAGCTTCGAAATCTATTCCAATTGCGATTCTTGGATATAAGATTTAAAATTCACAGTTGTTTCCTTTGGTATGAACTTTGATAACGTAATGCCCCGCAAACAATGACTAAGTTGGAATTTATCGGGGGAAACTCAGACAATATTGTTCTAAGTATTCATAATCAGATCTAAGGGCGTTTTTAGGACTGGATGAACTGGTTTACCATTGAGAATTCCTTATTTCTTTCTCGGGGTGATAACCATAGACAGCTATCAACATTTAGTCACTTTTTTTCAACATAAAACAAATGTAACATTTGAAAAAGCTTCTCTGTCTACTAGAAACATAAATAAAGTGGATATAGATCCAAAAGTCAGTGAAAATATAATTAAATAATTCCACAAGTTTCTCATTTATTATATACTTTTTAGGGAGCTGAATTCGACATTGATCCTCAAACAGGTTTAATCACTCAAATAACCACCAACGGTCTGACAATAGATTTTGCTCAAGAATTCCTCTATTACAAAGGATTTGTAGGAAACAATTCGATATTTAGCAATAGATCATCAGGTGCATACATTTTTAGACCTTACGGTGACACATTTAAGGTAGCTAATAAAGCCGAATTCCAAGTGCATAAAGGTCCGATTGTATCTGAGGTTCATCAGAAATTCAGCGATTGGATAAGTCAAATTATTAGAGTATACGAAGGACAAAACTATATTGAATTCGATTGGCTAATTGGACCTATACCAATTGAGTAAGTAATATATATCTAGGCACCAACAAATAATGATCAGTTACCAACATAAACTGTTGGTATGTACACCAATTTATAGTTTATTCCTTTTCCAAATATTTTAGTGATTCGCATGGTAAAGAGATAATTACAAGATATAAAACTTCAATAAAATCGAATTCGACTTTCTATACTGATTCCAATGGTCGTGAAACCATAATGAGGATAAGGAACTTCAGACCAACATGGAATTTAAGATTAAAAGAAAACGTATCTGGGAATTATTATCCTATAACGACAAAAATAGCAATTAAGGATGAAAATGTACAATTAGCAATACTAACTGATAGAGCAGAAGGAGGTAGCAGTTTGAAAGATGGGGAAATTGAGCTAATGGTAAGTATAAAGAAAACTTATCTATAAATATAGATTGGACTAATATTTCTCTTACAGATTCATAGAAATTGTTTACACGATGATGCTTTTGGTGTTGGTGAAGCTTTGAATGAAACTGCATTTGGTAAGGGTTTAGTTGCCAAAGGTACTCACTATGTTACTTTGGGAAGTGTTCGCGAAAATAAAGACGGTAAGTCCACAAAATGAGAATTTTGAAAAGTGTTTATACTGCTAGCAACAAAAAGTCGTATACATTAGTCTAAGCTTTTGTATTTTATACTTAACAAATTGGTGATATTTTCTTCGTTTTAATTTCCATCTCACTGCCACGGGGATCACTTTTCCGATAATCTTTCTTTTCTGCTGATACCACCCTTGTCAATAATGGAAACTTTATCTGACGCAAAAAATAGTTATGTACTTAACTGATGTTCTCGGCAAAATATGATTAATAGAAACAACATTTTCAAGACTTATGTCAAATTTTCTTAAAAAAACAAATAGGAAATACGATTTTATAAAATTAAAAGCTTTAATGAGACACAAGGGAATGAAATTGTTCTAATCCAAAAAACAAAATGAAGAAAATTATGTTTATTTGTTAAATATATAAAAAACAAACATTGCGTTAGGTTAGATTCTATTTTAAATTGAAAGTTTATTGAAATTAGTGAACAAAGGGATTATAAAATCCGTGGTAATCGACTGCTTTTAAAAATTGTAGATGATTCATCTCTTTTCGTGGGCAATGGTTCTTCATAAAGGTTCTTGTTTTCACCAATATATGGCTATTCCATTTTCCTGTACCATCCTCAAGCGCCTTCTCACGATTCCTTCTTTTCCCTAATTTTAAAATTGTACAGGATGTAATTAAGACAAGCTTGTGTTTGTTTGAAATATACAATTTCAGCTTGTACTAGTTGTACAATTTGAAAGGTCACTGTTGAAGCACTTATGTTTCTGCAATCGCCTTCAGCTTATCTGTTTTTTTCTCTTGCTACTTCTTCCGATACTGAATGTTTTTCATAAACTTCATAGCTTACATCCGACTCTTCAAAGAAACTAAAATCTCTGATGAAAAATTTTTTGGTAATTTTATTTCGATTTCGATGAATTTTTTTTTAAATTACCAATAATCAAATGTTATATTTTTTCATAATCTACACAAAAACGAACAAATTGAAAAAAAAATGTTGAGAAAAAAACAAAAATGTTGATTTATCATGTTTTTTCAAATTGAAAATAATAACAATTTTTCTTAAAATTAACCTTTTCTCACATATAATCGTTTGTAACTTTTTTATTAAGTAATAATTAAAGTTGATGAACATTCTTAAAATCACGGGGGTGTTTGGAAAGTTTGAAAATGTGAACATTTGTTCTGAATTTTTAGCACACCCCGCCTTATCTTAACCTAACAAAATAATTTTTTCTTTTTTCTTTATTCCCTTAACTTTTTTCATAAATCCGCCGTAAAAACTAAAATTTTAAAACAAAATTCATTGAAATCAGATGAATTTTCGATTTTCTAAAGCCAAGAAACGAGGGGACCGCGTCAGTATAAAATTACCAATTCTTTATGAAGGTAACAAAACTAGGCTCGATTTCTTTTTTATATAGGTAAGATAAGGTGGGGTAGGTGTGTAGTAAAATTTCAAAAGTTCAAGCTTAGCTGGGTGTAAAAAAAAAGTTATTAGATATTTCAAATTAAAATTTTATTCCAAGTACGACTATAGGTGTGTGCTTTAGATGTTCTTCATTTAAAGGTTTTATAAGAACTTTGTGCAGAGATATAAATATTTTTTTAAAACTCTGTTCATAATACACACTTTCCCCGCAGAACGGGGTAAGTGTGTAGGTGGCTATTATTTCTTGTATAAATTCAGTTATTGCGATCTTGGGGTCAGTGTGTAAAAGTATAGAATCGTAGCTATCGATTGCCGATTGAATTGTTTATTTAACTTAAAGACTAAAGGAGCTACAGACTTTTATGAACTAACATGTTTTATCGTTCTTTAAAATAATTCCGAGAAAAAAAATATTATTGACCCAATTAGCACAATAATAATAAAAAAATTAAAAACAAAAGATTAATTAATATTGAAATTGTTAAACGAAATCCCGAAACGATGTAGACCTCGTTTAGTAACATCAGGTTTAGGTAATATCGTAACAATGTCTTGTATTCCTACAACGCAACATTCTTCTGGATCCGCCCAAACAAAACACATGGATCTTGAAGGATCAATGGAACGAACTTTACGTGTGAATTTCACTTCTATCTCGTCATCATCTTTGTTAACGGATAATATTTTACCGACATAATGTTCCCAGGTAGTTTTCCCTGCACATGCAATTAACACCCAATCATTAACACCTGCATCTTTATTCAAATCCTCAACAAAGTCATTCAGTTCTTCCTGATCTCGAAATTCTTCGCCAATATCATTATCACTTTCTTCATACATATCTGAAGACAATTCTGAATCTGTCTCCACAATTTTTTCACGAAGTTTATTCTTTTTCGCTGGTTGTTTTTTTTTTGTTGTTTCTCCTGTAGTCTTTCAACAACCTCCGAAGAGGTTATAACTTCCGCACCGCTTGCAATCTTTGTTCTTTTTTTTTAGATTGTTGTTCTCGTGCTGCTTCACTTTTTCCAGCAAAAGTTCTTCAAAAGTAGTAGTGCTACCTTCACTTGCATTTTCATTGATGACTCTGTTAATCTGGTTGGGTTGATCAACAGATGGACTTGGTCTTGGTCATTCACGTGTATATCATTGCGGTTGTTGTTATCCTTTTGATGTTTTTCCCATCGTTTCATTGCAAGTGGATCAAAGTGCTCTTTCGAAATAACTTCAGAGTTATATGGAAATATTCCCCCCTTTCGAAATCCGCTGATTATAATATCGGGGTTAGTTTCCATCCAAACCTTTCCTATTAGCTTGCTAAAATGATTCTTAGGAATTCGTTGGCCCTGGTGATGTCTTTGCCACTCGATAACTTCGGTATCCCACCTTGATTTAAGGGATCGAAATACACTGAGGTCGAGCGGTTGTAGCAAATGACTAGAATGAGGGGGAAGTTTTAATATTGTCACATTATTTTGTAAAGCACACTCAATAAGGCGTTCGTCGACGTGTGATGTATGACCGTCATAAATTAATAGCACTGGTCTAGCATCGCCAATTTCTTTTAGGAAACTTTTTTCAAAATATTTTAATAAAATATCTGCCTCCATCCAACCGTTAGCTGTAGCCGCGTAGGTTGTACCTGGGAATCCTTGACCATCGGGAGCAACCCATTCATTCCATATATTTTTACCCTTAAATATGATAAGAGGTGGTGCCTTTTGCCCAGCAGCGTTTCCCGCCATTAGAACCGTTATGTTTTCTCGTCCAGCACCTGCTGTGGTACGAGAAGCTGCTGTTCCCCTTTTGCCTACAACTTTCGTTTTAGATGGATCCATACAAAAACCGGACTAATCATGGTTCCAGATGAGGTGTGGCTTATCATGCAAGCCTAAGTTATCAAGAATATTCTTCAATAATTCGAAATATTTGTTAATAATGAACGGATCCAAACTTTTTTTGCGGGCGTATTCTACTGACTGTGGCTTCTTAATGGACAAACCATGTCGTTTCGAAAATCCAAGAAACCAATCTTCCCCTGGCAATCCTGCTTTAAAAGGAGTCTTTAATTTGTTTCGTTTAACATAATCGCCAACAATTTTAAGGACTTCCCGTCGACTTAGACCCCAACCCCATTTTTCCATAGTTTTCAAGCCTTCTGCTAGATCTCTTTCTTCCTGAATAGGAATAGCTGTACTCCTACCTTGACTACTGCTCTTTACCCCTCGAATGCCTCTTAAACGATAATTCAGGGTCATCATAGGAATTTTAAATCTTTGACTGGCCTTGTATGCTGTAATTCTTCCAGACCTCACTTCTTCCATAGCCCGTTGTAAATCTTCTTTTGTATAGGAGGTAGCCCTTTTGCTTTTTCGGACGTAGTTCCTAACCATTTTATTTGTTAAAGTATAGACTGATACACTTTCGCAATCCTAAAAGAGAAATATTCCTTGGATACAATTCTTTCTTGAGGAAAGTGTGTACTACATACACACATACCTTCTCAAAATAGTACACACTTCCCTGGTATTATATTTTAAGGAGGCAAGTGTGTAGTAGCTCAAAATATATATCAAAAACCTAAATAAAAAGAAAATAACATTAACTAGTTAAAACTACAGTATTTCTTACCTTATTAGTAAAAAAAAACTGCTTAAAATCAATGTACTTGTCCCGATGATTATAGATTGAAAAAAGAGCAACGAACTAGATGATTTGACCACATTAACATAATAACAGAAAATACTAATTTTCACCTCAACTGAAGGTATCTGTTGCTGCCTTATATGTTAGTTCTAGAATTTATATATGTGTCTTCAGTTATTCATAGATGGCAGAAGCAGTTTCAAACCCACTCAAGAAATAACGTTGGATTACACACTTACCCCATCTTACCTTAGTTAACAAAAAATGTAAGACCGTCATGCATTTTGTCTGTGGAGAATGAATGTAATATGAGGATAAATTTGAAAACTTTTCAAAAATCTTCATTCAACAATCTTCTTTCTACTTCCAACGTTAATAGATTTTATTTTCAAAAAAAAAAATTTTTTTTAAGTGACTGTGCAATATTTGAAATACGAAAATCGCACTGTCATACGAGTTTTTGCACCATGCTTAATCATTACCAGTATCAATACAAAAGATATTGGAAAGTGTGTGCAAAAAAAGTCTTAATAAATCTCACTACGAACTTAAGATACGAGATTTTGACTTTATGACGACGATTTGTTTTTGCAGACGTGATTTTGAAATGATAGGGTACATTTAAATAATTTGACTATATATGTTTTTAATGCATACTAATTAATATAAGCATCGGTGGTTCAGTGGTAGAATGCACGCGGGCGGCCCGGGTTCGATTCCCGGCCGATGCAAGTCTTTTTTAAATATATAATTATTTATCTTTTAGGTAAAACAGCCTCAGCTCAAGAAAGAAAATTAATTCAAGAGAAATTATTATCAGCGTGGACGTTTGTCTCTGACACAGAGAATTTATCTTTCGAACAATATAAAACCAAATATATCATGGAGGTAAATAAATAAATATATATCCAAAAATAAGGAAATAATTTCGGATTAAAATAATTCTCTTTTTCATTTTCAGTATGCTGGATTGAAACGAAGTTTGCCAGATAACGTTCAAATTTTGACTCTAGAACCATGGAAAGCAGACACATTTTTATTAAGGCTAGAGCACGTGATAGAAATTCACGAAGATGCTAAATTGTCCTTACCACTAACAGTTGATTTGAAAGTAAGTTCTAATAAATCTTTGGAAATATAACACACACTCATATTACCCCTGTATTATTTTTATTATTTATAGAATTAATTCCTTATTCTTCAAAAGTCAAACAGGTTTCATATATTCTTGTATTTTGCAAACTGAGATTTGCACATGCAGTGTGTCCATCTCGATTAGCAGCAAAATAATTATTCACCAAAACAGCCATCAGCTATTAAAATTTTTTTTAGTCGTATACGAGGGATTTAAAAAAATATGAATTATTCTCAACAGTAAAGTATCCTAATTTTTTATAATATCGAAAATACTGTAAACTATATGTGTTTACAAAATGTTTGGATCCATGATTTTATACATTTTCCTATTTTTTACTGTAGCAAATTCCCTTGAAACGACACATTTTCAATATAATGACTCATTTGCACTTGACGTCTTTTATTTCAGGACTTATTTGCACCTTTCGAGATATCAAACCTGCAGGAAACAACTCTGGGTGGTAATCAATGGTTATCAGAAAATCACCGACTTCAGTTTAATGTTGGTTCAACTCTTGAAGATTTGTGGGCAGATGAAAAAATTTCCGAATACCAAAAATGGGCGCAAAATAAATGGAAAGCAAATTTGAAGGAGCGTGTTATAGCAGAAGCAAATGATCTGTCAGACGATGTGGATAATTTGAAAATTCTTCTTAATCCTATGCAGATTCGTACATTTATTTTAAATATTGAAAAATGATTTTGATGAATCAAATATATTTTTTCTCATATGTTATGTGTTTCATTCTAGAATAATACATTATATTTTAAAGTTATTCTACGCTCCGTAGGAACATAATGCTTAGGGTCACTATTGAAATACCTTAAGATAATTGTCAAATGAGTTGCCTAATCATCACCCAAATATTTGTAAAATGAGTTATCTACGTATTGATACCGTATTATGATTTGAAAGATGAACAAATATACATAAATATAATAGGGTGCAAAATGAAAATATCTTCTACGGCGATGGTAAAATATTTGGTTGTACGTCACAAGAATGCTTCAAAAGTACTTATAATATCCCATATCAAATCTGCGTTGCTTGAATTTTAAAAATTTCGCTAATTCTTTCAAAGCTCACTTGTCATGGGTCGTTGTGAACGTTAGTCATGACGTCAAAAGTGATGATTTCGCCGCGACCACAACGATAGTAGTCGCAAAAGAGTTTTAGTGAAATGCACCAATAGTCTAATGTCCAAAGGTTGCAAATGTTGGAAATGTCATGTGATTTATGTCAAGTATTTTCATAGTATTTAAATTTGTGGGTTACTTGGTTATCAAAATTTGCTTAATTTATTAAAAAATACAAAATTTTTTTACTGAACAATAACGCTTGCGTATAATACGTCAGTAGATAAACGATCTGTCAACATCAAAAGAATGACATCAGCTGTTAAATGTTAAATTGATCCACACAAAGTACTAATTAAATATTTAAACCACTAATATTAAAAATGGAAGGAAATAAAGATGAAGCTCTACATTGTATTGAATTAGCGGAAAAATATATCAGAGATAAAAACAGAGAAAAAGCTGAAAAATATTTGTTGAAAGCCGAGAAATTGTTCCCCACGCATAAAGCCAAAGGTATTTATTATTACTAATATTTGCATATTAAATATATGTATCTATAATAACTAATTACTGAAACCTTATACATATTTCGCATATTTATCGTTAAATATTTCATACTTTTGGGATTTAGTTGTTTGGTGAGTATTACAATGACAAGCAGCCAGTTATTTGTTTAAAAATATGAAGAATAAACAGTTAATTCTAATTAAATAATAATCCAAATTCAAGGATAAAACTTTGTGTCTTCTAGATCTTTTGATTCAAATAAATCTAATGGCGCCGAGTAATGCTGAAAATACCCAACCTAGAAAAAGAACAACAGCCCAGAAACCAGTAGAAACAGAAAGTAAAACTCCTGATTATACCCCAGAACAGGAGGAAGCAGTTAAGAGGATTAAAAAATGCAAAGATTATTATGAAATTTTAGGGGTTAGTAAAGATGCTACTGATTCGGAAATTAAAAAAGCATATAAAAAATTGGCACTGCAAATGCACCCTGATAAAAATAAATGTCCTGGTGCATCTGAAGCTTTTAAAGCTGTTGGTAAGTAACAAATTTCGTTTAATATGTATATTGTTAATACACACACACACACACACACACACACACACACACATACACACACACACACACACACACACTCACACACACACACACACACATATATATATATATATATATATATATATATATATATATATATATATATATATATATATATATATATTTAATAATTATAATTTCCAAAGGGACAATTAAAAATTGATTTTGAGTCACTTTTTTTATCTTTCTATGTAATACTGCTCAGAATATCTGACTTTTCTTATACTTTCTAAGAATAGCAGATTTTACACGAAATATTCTATTATCTTGATCTAAATAGCAGTAATTCAAGTATATCACTGAAAGTAAAAATAAAATAAGGCTAGGGGTGTATAAAAATTGGAATATGTGGATCTTATATGTCTTGTGAAATATTCAATTTGTTCTAAACCGAAATGTTGCTAAGCTGTCACTTTCATATAGAAGTTAATATTATTGAAGATGCTGAAAAGTCTTGAATCAATCAGAAATAGAACAATCTACAGGGATAGCCAGCTAGCCTCAAAAACAATAGCATCAATAGTGGTAATTAATGAGCTTTTGTGAGGTATTCTCCTAGTTTTGTGACACTAAATAAGCTTGCAAATGCAAATGCAAAAAGGACTGCAAGGAGAATGATGCTAAAGAAGTAGTTACAGTGCTACTACCAATGGAATTGTTGGAAGATACTATTGGCACAGAAATCAGAACCAAACATCAGGGTATATGGTCAAACAGATTACACAATATCCACAGCAAATTGGTTTATTGAAGGGTGTAGTCCTAATAATTGATTCTTTTTCAATTAAAATGAATCATATAAAATCTAACTATAACTATACTTCTGTAGTATGAACTAATTAACTTACAATCTCTTAGCCATGCTGGTGAGAAGAAATAAAAAGTCCATTAGTATATGTTAAAATAATCATGCCAATAAAGTTTTTTCTGATTTTGAGTGATATAAAAAAAACAGAGAGCTGTTCTGTAGCCTTACAAAGATTGTCTGAATTTATTGAGGTGTTAACCATTTTTAACTTATCAGGAAATGCAGTTGCTGTTCTAACAGATACTGAGAAAAGAAAACAGTATGACTTGTATGGATCAGACGAAGACAGAGTATCCTCACATTCACATCATCATACGTTTACGAGGGGATTTGAGTCTGATGCGACAGCCGAAGAGTTATTCAATATGTTTTTCGGTGGAGGTTTCAGTGGTTCAAATGTTTATGTTCGAAGAGGCGGCCGATGGCAAAGGCAAACTACTTCTAGTCAGTCACACCAGGAACATCATGGACATCACAGGGAGGTAATAAATTTGAAAAGTGAAAAAGAAGTTTATTAAGTTTTTATTTATGTTTTCTAGCAACAAAGTAGTTATACTGCATTCATTCAACTGTTACCCATTTTGTTGGCAATATTATTATCTATGGCATCAAGTTTATTCATTTCTGATCCAGCTTATAGCTTACAAGCCAGCTCGTAAGTATTATCTTCTCATTTGATCTGCTATTTTGATAATATTATCAAATTTTAAGGAAACTCTTTTGTTTTCCAGAAAATATCCCATACTACGGAAAACATACAATCTGAACATACCTTACTATGTAAAAGATAATTTCCATCTGGAATACCAAGGATCCGTGAAACGATTAGAGATGTCAGTGGAAGAAGAATATATACAGACGTTAAAACATGCCTGCTACAGGGAAAAGAGCTACAGTAATTGCGTTTTTTATGTCATATACGAAATATTTTCGAGAATCACTCGTTTCGTTCAAATTGTTGTCAAGATATTGAGAACTCAGGAATATGATTGCAGTAACTATTGAATCAATATTAGAAACCCATTTATTTTTTGTGATATAAATAACTGTGATATTTGGTAATACAGGAATTTGAACGGAATGAGCTTTTATTTTGTTATATATCTAAATATCTACAATTGAAATGCTTTAAAAATGGAAAATCACAAAAGTTACAGTGAAAGCAAAGATAAATTATTATTCAAGAGAAATTAGAAAACTGATTGCTTTTCTCAGTGGATTGACAAATGAATAAAAACGCAAATTATTCATCACATTAAGCATAGAAAAGACTTAATTTTTTTTGCGTTATACTCGACAAATTACCGTTTTTGTAAAACTCACGCACATACAATGTACGGTCTTCTCCCGAGAAAACTCAATAGCAACTAAATTTCCAAGAGGAAACCTACCGATTGATATATCTCCCTCGCCCCTTCGAATAGCCGCATTCATACAATAAGTGAAGGTAAACTTTGTTTGAGACACCTTATATAAAGTTTCAAAAATCATGAAACAACTTGTAGGGCTCTAAATAATTTAGGTATAAACATACATTGGAAAATGTAATTCTTTATAACTTCTTTGGTTGTAAAGTTCGTGCATAAAACTAGATACTCCAGTCTGTCTAATTCGTGGCCACTGGTCCTTATATTCCTCCATATCTTTGTATTGCAGCTCAAATTTGTCACAACCACACTTTCTTCTGATAGCGCTCACGCTCATGAGGAGTTAATTTCTCACTATATCCCCCTTACTTCTTCAAACATTAATCACTAGCAATGCTCTGGAATGTCCTATCTCCTTGAAACACATCAACAACATGGCCGACGCCTTGTTGTAACGATTGCTTAATAGATGGAACTCGCGTGGCGTCGCCCTGCACCCCAAGGATCCAAGTAAAATATATTTTTTTTATTCTTTTTACAGAAGAATCGATGATATGGAAAGCACGGAATTTCGGAGATCAAGAACTATACCATAACGCCCAAAATTTGAAAATGCCTTCTTGTGAACAACTACAAAACCTTAGGAATAGATAATTGAAATAAAATAACGAATTATATATTATTATATTACTTCACCAATTTATAGGAGGTTATTTAATGACAGTCTTATTTATTCTTTCCAATCGTTACGAGGTTTTATTATGGAAGTCTTAGAAATGTAGGTCTATGTATGAATAGTTAAATATTTGATAAGAGTGTAAAATAATTTTAACATTTAAAACTGTCACAAGTGGATTAATATAAGAGGAAATTGTTAGTCAATTTTCAAATATATCATATTCTATCAAATATCATACACTGTACAGTGGACGTTTTTCTGACACGGACTTCAATACTTTGGTTTAAATTTGTGTGAGTTTTCTGTTTTAGGTTATCCCAGATAAATAATAAAATTTTATATATACAAGATTTCTTATAACTCTACTAAACCTACAAACTATCTTCAACAATGACAGTAATTAATGTTTTGTTGATATATCTGGCTGTTGACTATTTATTGTTTTATCTCGTTAAATATCACAGGGATTCTTTAAAAATGTCATATTTATTTATTTGTTGTAAATTTATGTGAATATATTATTAATAAATGTAAGTGGAAAATATTTTTGTTTTCTTTTTTAAGTGAAGAATCAATTGCAGCCTTTTGACAGGATTTAGCATGTCAACCTTCTAAATAAATTCAGATCACACGATCACTCATCGACTGGTTTAGTAGCTTTCTCAAAAACTGATCCAGGCGTTTTCCAGAGATGCATCTTGTCACCTACTCTCTTTCTACTTTACATCAACGATCTACTCGACAAAATCACAAATCCGATCTTTAGCTTCGCCGACGGTAGCACACTAGTGTGGTCATCTAGACAAAATTTCAGGATATACATCTCCTTTGGCAGGTCCATCAAATAAGGATCACCAAGAACTTCCTGATAAGCAAAAAACTCTCCCTTCTGTTATAAAATTGTTTTTTTTTAATTTTTAGAAATTTCTAACATTAATATATAATTTATTTCCATATAAAATATGTCTAGGTACATGTCAAAATTATAATAATAACATTCTTCAAATTAATATTAATACAAATTCTAAAACAATAGAAAAATAATACCTAATTATAGGTAACCATAAAATTGATATTAGGTACTATAAAAATACTTTGTTTCTGTGATATGTGACACTCGAGCACTAAAATTCTTTTAATCACCACCATCATTATCTTGAGCTTGTTCCCTACTTTCGGTATCATTTTGTTCAACGTCGTCTTCTGTTGTTGTATCTATACTTTCTTGACTTTGACCATAAGCTATGTGTAAACCGTCTAATTTATTACAAATTTCTACGCTTCTATTTGCTGTGTTAGCTGTTTTAGTTACCAAACTTTCGGCCTGGGTTTCCAGCCGTTTAAGTCGTTCTTCTCTTTTAGCTAACCTTTCTTCGAATATTCTCCTCGATTCTTCCAATCTAGAAGTTGACGTACTTGGCATTTCTGTGTTATTTATATTGGAAGACAATATTATTTCCTCGCCATTCACCTCGTGAATCTGTTCAATGTCAGAAATTTCATTTAAATATGTGAGCTGCTTTTCACTATCTAAATTAGTCGGTGTATTTTCTTCTTCCGACTTTTGTTCGTTAGTATCGATTATAGTCTCAATTTGACTTATCGATACAATAGCTTCATTCAAATCAGCGTCCTCTCCAGTTTTTTGAGCACATTCAGATACATCAGTCTCATATCCCGGTTCTTCGTCACTTAAACCCTCTCTATCGTCACTATATCCACTTTCAGCGCTATTATTTACGTCTTCCGTGGTGGTATTTCTTCTGTTAGCAAATTCACTTCTCAATTGTCTCCATTGCTCCTCAGTGCTGGTGTTTTTTTCTCTTGCTTGGGCCCATTTCTCTCTGCTATATTCTAATTCTTCTTTTAATTCATTCAGAAGTTTTCTTTTCTGGGCGAGCTCGTAACGCAGAATTTTTTCTTGCGTGTGCAGCAATTGATGTTGTTTTTGAAGTTTTCCGACCTGAAGAACAAATACTGTTAATATTGATGCAACTAGACAGATTTTGTTGACATATTTAATCCACAAAGACGAATTCTAAAGAAATGAAACTTTTGATTCAAAATTTTTAGATACAAAATATTTAAAAGACCAATAACTCACTCCAACATATAATGTATAGAAGCTAGAAAGATTTTGCAAAGAACATATCATAGTTCATCGGCCGTAATGCCTATAGCACGGAGATGACGTCTTATTTGACCGTGTTCGTATAAATGACCAGTCAGCAGTCATATTTCGCACCTGTTTAAGTGGAGCAGTTGATTAGTAAGACAAGAGAAGGCCTATCTACATGTACCTTAGCTTGACTAATTCTAGGTATTTTTTTTATCCCAATCTTGCTCGCAGACTTCTCAGAGCTCTGATAGCTACACTTTTGGTTTCACCAAGATTGGGCGGTAAACCTACTGGTGGTTTTGCGGATCTCAATCTAGCAAGCGAAATAGTCTTGTTTTTGCCATTGCTGTCCGAGTAATTTAACACTCAAATGAACTGGACATTGCAACAATCGCTGATCCCAATTTTTGAAGCGAACCAGCCTCTTTCCTTGTTCCTTCCTTGTTTCCCGAGTGATGTGAAACCAAAGCGAGCTGTACATCGCAACAATCGCTAATCCCAATCTTTGAAGCAGATTATCCACGTTGTAGCCCTTATTTTCCAAGTGAACTGACAATCAAATAGATGGATGTTGCAGCAATCGCTGATCCCAATCTATGGAGTGAAGTAGCCTCGTTGTTGCCCTTGTTTTCCGAGTTATTTGACACTAAAACGAGCTGAACCTCGCGATAATTGCTGAAACCAATACTTGGAGCGGATTAGCCTCCTTATAGCCGTTATTTTCCAAGTGATCTGACACTCATACAACCTGGATCTTGCAACAATCGCTAATCCCAATTTTTGGAGCGAATTAGCCTCTTGTGTGCCCTTGTTTCCCGAGTGATGTGACAGTAAAGCGAGCTGGACATTGCAACAATCGCTAATCCCAATCTTTGAAACGAATTAGCCTTATGTTGTCCTTATTTGCCGAGTGATTTGATACTAAAACGAGCTGGACATCGTAATAATCGCTGAAACCAATCTTTGGAGCGGGTTAGCCCCGTTGTATCCCTTATTTTCCAAGTGAACTGACAATCAAATAGCTGGATGTTGCAGCAATCGCTGATCCCAATCTATGGAGTGAAGTAGCTTCGTTGTTGCCCTCATTTGCCGAGTGATTTGATACTAAAACGAGCTGAACCTCGCAATAATTGCTGAAACCAATATTTGGAGCGGATTAGCCTCCTTATAGCCGTTATTTTCCAAGCGATCTGACATTCAAACAAGCTGGATCTTGCAGCAATCGCTGATCCCAATCTATGGAGTGAATTAGCCTCGTTGTTGCCCTTGTTTTCCGAGTGATTTGACACTAAAACGAGCTGAACCTCGCAATAATTGCTGAAACCAATCTTTTGATTGACATACAACATATGAATCTTAGTGAAGGTAATTACTAAGTTTATTATTTAATCAGAGTCAACATAAACTTTGTCGTGACAGGAAATTAGTTATCTGACGTTGAGTATGTAATGATCTAAGTTGTACAAAGTTAGTTGAAGAAAGTGAAATCTTTTGTCATCAACGATTTTTAAAACTCTATCAAATCAATTAAAAGGACAATCAAAATATTTTATTTAATTATTTTAATTATATTACAAAGAAACTAAAAATCCATGAGGCTTCAACTAAGTTCGAACAACGTATACCAAAGAGTGATATGTTTGTATGAAACTTACGACAAGCCACGTTTTTGATAATTCACTCTGCACCACCTCTAACCTCTTCTCTTGATCTTGAAGCCTGTTTTCCAAGTGACAATTGAGATGTTTCAAATGTGCAGTTTCTTTCTCTAGAGATTTCTTCTCCAATATGAGATCCTTGAGTCTAATGAACGTTTGACTTACACTTAATACTAAGCTAGTACCTTTAGGAGTTACTACGGTCTTGTAACAGGGATTATCGTTATTTTGTTCATCGGTTAGATTATTTGTTGGAACAATTTGATGACTGAGAAGTTCTATTAACACTTTCCATACTTTTGGTAGATTTTCTACGATTTCTTCTGCACTACTCATTTGGTGACGGGTTGAATTATTTGTTCCTTCTATAAACGATTTAACAAACAAAAATAGACAAGTTGAAATGTTGTATGTGAGATATACGTTTACCTCGATCGCACTTTGATATCGCGTTTTCTTCCCCTACTTGTTCTTCATTCTCATGCAATTGGTTTATTAATTCTAGAAGAACCTTCGGTAAGGCATACGATACTTCTGATGAAACTTCGTTAACAACGATGTCTTTTAAGAGACCATGATTTTCTTCAAGGTGTTTTTGAAGCTTATCCAAATCTATTTCTTTGTTATATCTTAGTAAAGCTTCAGAGAAAAGTTGATTGATTACAGCTAGTTCTTCTTGATATTCACGATTTTCCGCTTTCGAGAGCCCAAGATTGGATTCTAATGTTTTGATTTCGTCGTATTTTTTGGAATTATCTAATTCTAACTGAGATATTCTTTCATCCAATTCACTAAAACAAATTTCTTACGGTTTCATGCAATACTATTAGTTTTCTCGTTTTTATTTTATCGATCTTAATAAAGGATACGGGACAGGAGAGAAAAAAATGTATCTTTATAAAGAAGTAAAGAAAAAATGACTTCATAACTTGATTCAAAGCATACATATATGTATCCATAACATGCTAAGAAGCAGATTTATTTTATGAGATATTGTCTAATGTGTCGAATTTCGGGGACAGCACTTTTTAATCTAATGTAAAGTTATGAAGATTTCAAAATTAATGTAAATAGACGAGATCAAGTCGTAAATAGATAAAAATTCGATTGCCATTTGATAAGTCGTGAAATGTAAGTTTTGTTATCAAAAAGCACGTGTATGATATTGTTTTAATACCACAAGAAATGTCGACGTTCACTGGCATAGGCGTAGAAAATTTTTTTTTGTTAAATAACTTCTTCAACTTTAAAAATTGAGAGCTGATATGCACACCTTAGATTATTCGAAATAATTACCCATTTTTCATCTGTTCGTGTTCCAAATCTTTCTTCACATCCGCTAATTGTGATCTTAATTCTTCTTTCTCTTTCCTTTCGGCCCGTTGTCTTTCTTCGTACAAAAGCCTCAAATTTCTCATATTTTCAATCTGTCGCTCGTATTCTTTCCTAAGATCTTCAGACAAAATGGCTGCTTCTCTAGTACATAGACTTTTTTCGATGCTTTCCACTTTTTCCTTCAACTGAAAAGAAAATGTGAAACATACTTTAAAAAACAAACTATTGAGTTGACTTTACCTGGAAACCATTAATTATTATTAAACGATTAACTTTTTAAAGACTGTAATGAACAATTTGAAAAGATAATTCACTTACTTCTTTTAGTTGTGTTTCTCTTATCTGTAACATGTGTTTTGAAACGGAAATAACATCTTTAAGAGCTACTACATGAATTCTATAATCCTCTCTCTCTGTTTCGAAGTTTAATATTTCTGAATTAAGCCGTTGAAGATCTTTTTGTAGCTCGGAAATGTTTATTCTCAGTTCTCTGTTTTTCTCTATTATATTTTGACTTTCTTCTAAAAGTGCAGTTTTCTCTTCAACGATTTCTTTTAATTCTTCATTTTGTTTACGTAAAAAATCGGCTTCGGCTTTTTCTTGATGAAGAAACTCGATTTCTTCTCGGAATTTCGTTAAATTATCGTCAGAAGGATCTACTCGAGTCGCTTTCAAAGATTCATTTTCTTTTTTTAATCTTTCTACTTCGGCTCGTAAGTCCTCCATTTCTTTTCGTTTGCCAGCTATTATTTCTCTTCTTTTTTCGTGTTTTCTTGCCAATTCCAATTTGAACTCGCTTAATTTTTCTTTGTTTGCTTCGGAAATATTTTTTGTAACTGTAAAAAAATACTTTTTATTTACATGAATATGGATAATTCGGTTTTCCAAAAATGTTGATGTTGAAATTGTAATTGAACTAAAGAGACATCCTCGTGAAGTTGATACCTTTTGTACCAAATATTTCGGTATAAACAGACATAAATGAAAATGTTTGACACAAAATTAAGCTCTGAATCAATTATTTTTATTAGAAATTTTGTCACAAAATGAAATATATGCAAATGAAGAACATATTAAATGTTACTTCAGTTTTTTTTTAAATGAGAAACCACATGATTTTTTTATTTTCTTATAGTACTTTATCTTCTGATCTATTAAAATTATATATCTATCCAATAAGAATAATAAAAACAAAAATACCATCGTATTAAATGAATTATTGGTACATTTGGTCATTTAAGTACATCAGATAAATAAACTAAATTTATTTTTTCCATCGCTAGAAATTCTATTGACGATTATGTATTATGAAACAAAATAATTCAAGTTATAGCACAAAGAGAATTACTGCATTAATGTCCTATCAAAACTAAAATATCAGGTAATAAGTATGCGATTAAATACAACTTCTCTATACATTGTATATAAAAATTGAGTCTACTTCATTATTAACGCCTTTATAAGCATCTATCAGAGTACTATTATTCAATCCAAAAGATATATAGGCGTAGAAAAAGTATAGTACGTAATACGTGTTGTAAGCGGTTAATATACTTTGAGACAGACACATTTTTAAAGAAATGCGCCGAATGAAGCTTTATCCACGGATAAACACCACCTACAGATGAAATTTGCCATTTAAAACGAATTATACAAACAAATTATTAATAAATAATTTGATCGTAGCATTAGTAATAATGAATTGATGATAGTGCTATGTATATCTCGTAATTTATTCTCTGACTCTTATTCTATGCTTGCTCATAGTGCACAACGTTACACGAGTGACTAATATCCGTGACAATTGGATACAGATGATTAGGTTAGGTTAGGAAATGGATCCAGTCAAAGAAATCAAGATCAGAATTGAAATGGCTTGAAAGGCATTTGTCAAGAACTCTTCAATGTTTAAACAACAGAAATCTAGACCTCCATATCAGAATAGAATTCATGGAATGTTATGTGTTGTCAGTACTGGTGTACGGAGTGGAAACTTGGCCCATGAAAGCTCAAATGATCAAAAAAACTTAAAGCATTTGAGATGTGGCTCTATAGACGCTCCATGAAGATACCCTGGATTGACAGAATCACCAACGACGAACTACTAAGACGCATTGTTCGCAAAAGAAAGCTGATGACAATTATTTAGATAAGAAAAACATCTTACATAGGAGACATTTTACGCAACGACAAATACCTACTGCTACAAAACATATTGCAGGGCAGAGTAGAGGAAAGACATCGGCAAGAAGAAGAAATCCTGGCTCCGTAACATAAAAGAATGGACAAATATCAGCGTCGGATAATTGTTTCATGTTGTGAGGGACAGAGACGCGGTCGTCAACCTTCAATGAGAGGACAGAATGAGAAGAAGAAGAAGAAGGTTAGGTTAGGTTGGTTTAGTTTTAAAATTTCCGTGTTTCTGAGATTAAAATTAGACCACGGTTTTTTCCGTGGAGGGTGGTGATTTTGGATCAAATGGTAAGATTTAGAGACACGGAAAAAAATTTAATTCCGATCCGTTTCTATAAAAATTTTCGGGTCTATAAGGTGAAAATGATGGCCACGGATTTTTCCCTGGAGAGTTGCGATTTCGGATCATGCGGTAAGACTCAGAGATACGAAAAAACCTTTATTCTGATTCGTTTTCATATATCCGTCTTTATAAGAGCCACCGTTTTAAACCCCACCTTAAATATTCGCGATTCTATCATTAATTAATTAAAATGAAAAATATGTCCATAACATATTCCATACTGTATATTATAAAAATATTAATGAGTTTGGCCGAATGTCTCCCATATATCTTATTTTTTGTTTCAATGACTTTTTTTATTTCAAACACATAAAAACTACAAAAGAATAGTTATAGCATTCTTCGATTCTTTTGCTAATTATTACGCAACAAAAGAAATAATTTTTCTAGATTGAAAAGGTAAAATTTCATTTAAAAGAAAATTATAGGAACAATTTTAAAAGTGTAGAAACATTTTTTTATATTCTTTCTAATAGAAAAAAATGTAGAATGGTCGCAGAATTACATATAATAAATATTTATATTGCAAATAATATATAAATATTATCACTAACCTTTAGTTTTAGTTGTTAAATTGATTAACAATAGCAACAACCAATATTTTGAGAACAATATTAAACATTTTATTAGCTGCTTCATAAATATTATGAAGATGCAAATAGAATTCGAGATATGGCCACTGCAAATAATTTCAGTAAACTAATTACCGACCTTTGAAATAATTTTTTTATGTTCATAGAGAAAAAGGGCCGTTAAAAACTAAATAAGACGAAAAACTAATTGCTTGACGACTATCAATCTTTATTAAGTGACAGAAGCCTTATTTTTTCGTTAAATTCATTTAAAAACTTGGTTACATTGGGAACGGGTAGTAAGAGAATGGATGTGTGTACAGGTTGTCCTCATTTTATTCACCGTTATACAGGTTGGCGATAATAATAATAAGAACTTGTATGCTTTACATTATAAGGTATTTTCAATGTTTCAGATATTGAAGTAGTAATCTAAGCTAAAATTGATAAGGATATAGAAAATTTTTGAGTTGATCAAAAAATGTTGTGTCTTAAGAAAGTTTGTTTCATGTAGTTGGACAACTTTTTAGTGGACAAACATGAACTAACTGAATGGAATCGAAACATACTTGAATCATGTGATTGAATTGAATATAATTAGCTATTGGGTTGATAAATTAGAATTAGAAGAAACCACCATGAATACGAAGCTTTCCGTTAAAGAGAAGACATGAGACTATTAAAAATCATTTAGCGAGAGGAATAACAGTTTACAATAACTCGTTATATACAAAGCAAAAAAACTGACTATTTCATCTACATTAACAGACGCTCACATTCTGGAAAAATCGCGAAACAGATCCTTTCCTCGCCAGAACTAAACCGCCACACTATCTAAAAATTGCCTGGTAGCTTTCCATTGCCTTTTGTTTCGGCCAGAACTCGAATACTAGAGCTCAATAATTCTATTGGATTCGATGGATACAATCGGTTTCAATAGGATAGAGTCACCTCAAGGACTGCAAATTTCTTGATGGAAATCCTCAGTCCCATTTTTCGGGGAAGGGTGATGTTTGAACAAGTGATATTCTGATCTAATTCATTCCAAGTTCCAGCCATATTTTTCCAAAAGTTTCTGGGAAAATAGTTGTTAGTTTTGGTTTCAATTATATATATATATATATATATATATATATATATATATATATATATATATATATATATATATATATACAAGTTTGGAGAAATTTAATTCTTCTTGAAAAATCACTGCATTCACGCCCTAGCTCATCTAATATAATCTAATAAGAGCCGAAAGCAACGAATCAATTCTCGATTTTTGAAAAAGTCCTCAAAGCCAAAATAAAAGAAAAATGTTATCAAAAGGAAATAGTGATATTCCAGTGATATGATAATACTATAAATTTTTACTTCAATTTTGTTAAACAGCCAAGAAACAAAAATTAGAAAATGAAATATTAAATGTAAAAAAAACATCCGAAGCAAGGATATCGCACTAATCACTATTTGGTCGAGTAATTGCAGTTAAATGCTTAAATGCATATAAAAAATTACTCACCAGCAGCAGCTTCATTAAAGTTCGTTTTCGCACTGATCGGATTATGACTCGTGGAACTTTTTACGTCGATTTTCGATTTAGATGCGTCGTTGGACCAAAAAGGGTCTTCGTTTTTTTCTTCGAAATACGAACTAGAAACGTTTCCCATGTTTACACTTTACGAAATCTGAAAAAAGAAAAATCTCGACGTGAAAAGTTGCCAGCACGTACGAGAAAACAGAATGGCGATTGTGAACTCTAAAAATATCCCATAAGTATTGGCTTTTTTACAGTGGCGTCTTTATACTTCGGAGTGGTGGTATTGATTTTGTATCGAAAAATAGTTAAAAAAAAGGAGAGTCCGGATGAATAAAATGCTCCAAATTGAGAACGTTGACATTTATATGTTACCATGAGATTAATTTTAGAAGGTTTGGAAATATTTGTTTATACAGAGTGAGTGAAACATGTGATTAAAATAAATGTACAGGAAATTAACAGCCTAAGAAGATTAACGAAGAAAACTGAGTGGGGCTGGATAAATTATGGAGGCATTAGAAACAGAACAAGAACCAATAATAGAAGAAATAGAGAAGACAATTCAAATAAATAAAACTTTTAGAGTAGAAGAAAGATAGATAATGTTGAAAGAAATGAGTACAATCATCTCATACTTGGAAATGTGAAATGAATCGAGAAGAAGAATGTAGCAAATATTACCAAATTATTATTCATCTATAGCTTTTAGTTTTTAGCGACGCTGCCAATGTAAAACTAAAAATCATTGTGTTCATTACGTATACGTCATATTTTATATTATTGTTTGATAATATATTAATGTTTGAATCTAAAAATATTATTTGATATGATTCATCCAAAATATTCTTAATTTCTTTGGCTTTCCCTTGAATCCATACTAATAATTTTACGAGAAATCGTAGGTGTTATTGGCAAGTGGTTATAACTGAATGATACACAAATTGAAATGATTGTATACTATTTTTGTGAGTTTCACTATATTATTATTATTGGTTAAGATACAGGGTGTAGCAAGCACCTTTGTTGGGGCCGTATGCATCAAATAAGATAAGCAAAAGCACTGAAATCTATCCAGCAGAACTCAAACATATTTTCCTGATATTTATTTTCTTGAAAGTATTTTATTGTTATTCGCAGAAGTTGAAGTCTATTCATCGAAGAAAAATAGTGAACCAAAACATATTCACGCATAGTGCACGTTATAAGGGCTGAAAACGCCAAAGCCGAGCATATAACAGGACCACACAACGCCGTCCCTGTACTAAACGTGATCTAACAACTTCTTCAGCGTTATGGCCTCTCCCACTTGACTTTTTATTTGTGGTTTATTATGGTGCCACCGATTTGGACCAATAACGATGCCAAGTCGCGATTCGCTCGGGGTGTTCACGTCCTGATCACGCACTGATCATTGTTTTGCTAGTGTCGATACCATCACACACAATTTAAAAGCAGAAAAACCCCATTTCTTATGAGTTATATTAGATTCTTGAGCTGTTAAATATAGTTTTGAATTTAAGTCACGAAAATTACTGTTGTATTGTTTATCACAAAAATTTCGTATATAATATATATCAATATGTGAAAAATTCCATTGGTTCTTCCTTTAAGTCTGACCTTATTGATTATTTATGTCTATAAAATTACCAATGACGTTAAAAAGGTTATATTACTACAATTTTTAGGTAATTTGTATTCTATTTTTAGAAAAAACGATTTTTCTTTGGAAATTTATAAAGAACAATGAAAGGAAACTGTTAATTTGTAAACTACTTTAATTATATATGGTATCGTCTATGGGAAATCAAATTTGTAACCTTTTGTAAATCATACAGGAAAACGGATAATTATATGTTTGTTACTTACGTCACTCATTTACATCGAGAAAACTTTTTAATTCAATTCGACAGTTACATTAAAATCTCACAAATAAAAAACTGATAAATATACCCATATAAATATACCATGTCGTTTTTCTCTTCAATATTGTTGTTTATAATAAGCCTGGTTTTCTTAGATTCTTCGATTCTCTATTTGCAGAATTTATTTTTTTTCCTTAAGTTCAATACCGTCAGTTATAGAAATGTCCAAGACATGATAAGAAATATAATGACAAAGAGAATTTCTTGATTTTATAATAATAAATAACACAGAGACACTCAATGTATAAAAAAGTTGAAAAAATTACTGCTAAATCTTTTATGACTTATTCTTTTCTCTTTGGTTCAATATGTGTTTTATTTTGTAAGAAAAACTTAAAAAATTCGTACGTAAACCAGCATATTGCAGTTGATGGTATAGTATAAAGCATCCTAGCTTGTAAACCACCAAGAAAACCTAGAGGACCTTTAGTTTTAAATACAATCCCCGCAGCTTGCTTCAGTGATTCCACATTTTTTGTTCCTTCTTGAGTATTTAGCAGAGTTTTACAGACATCTAAAGGATTGGTGACTGCCGAAGCTACTCCCCCAGCTATTCCTCCGCTTAAAACATGCGTCCCAGGATTGTAAGCCCGTTCTTTATTCAATATATTTTGACATATTTCGTAAATCATGAAGTGTATACTTTGGAATGGTATATTCATGATCAGCGTTGTGAAAAATGATCTATAAAATGCTCTTACTCCTTCGTTCTTATAAATATCTACGGCACATTTGAAAGTATTCCTACAAACCGAATTCTGCATTTGCATTCTTTGCTTTACTACTTCAGATGGATTCATTATAGAATCGTGAAAGAACGTAGCCGTACATCCAGCTATACCATGACATATAGAATCATATTGATCATTCTTTACGAAATGTTTTAGTTTATCTTTTACTAATTCATAGTTTGCGAAATATAAACCGTGAGCTGGACCGGCTGCTATAGCTATAGCTGACATACCACGTATTGGGCTCAAAGGACCTTCTTGTCTTATCATTTTAATTAGGAATTGGATCACTCTTTCCTTTCCCTTGAACGATATTGATTGCATTCTGGTTTTGACTGTATCGATTGGGAACATTATGCAAAACTCCATTATGCCCGCCGAAGCTCCTGCTAGTAGATGAGTGGTAAAACTGCCGTGTTTTATGGATTCATATTCGTCTTCGCTCATACATATGACGTGAAAAATATAAGATAAAACTGAGTATTTTGTGCGTACTTATAAACAATTAACCTTTCGGGAAACGTCACTTATGTCATTTATAATGCACACAGAGTTTATGTCGTGAGAGAAGAGTTTACCTTGATTATAGAAACGCGCGTTAGAGAATATAATTGTGAGTGTTGGTGTAGTGGTAGCGAAAACAGTGTGTTCAGCATGAATATCACCAACGGTTCCAGGAATTCTAGCTTACAAATACAGTCAGAGTGTGCTGGTGTAGTCAACCTTTTGTAAATAATAAGTCACTGAATGTCAAAAGATAGTAGTTTGTCTTGTTTATTGATGTAGATCATGAAGCCGGTCCTCTTCTATTATGTTGATTGAACCCAAAGTTTGGCGGATGGGCAGGTTTTCTTTGTATACAGACATCGGTAATGTTTTGATATTGTTTTTTGTAATTTATTCACAAACTGTTATTGCAGTTTTTGTTTGTTCACATTCTAAAACCGAATTATCGAAAAATTAACTTTGTATAAATAAGCGCTTGTTTATTAGAGAGAAGTCGGTAAATAATCTGATGTTTAAATAAATTAATATGTTAATATTTAGTAATAAGTCTTAGTGTATAGTACTGTACTTAGTGTAAGTGTATAAATAAATTACGTAATCAAGCAGGACACAACGTGTTTTTAAATCTATCCCACCTTTAAAAACAGTTTAAATAAATAGGAAGAAAAACAACAGTATAATTTCGCTTCCAAAATACTAAAATTTAGGTACCATATATGGTCATAGCATAGAGACCTTATTGTTGAATTTTTCCAATAAATCTCATGTCATATATATGAATTATGAGGTAATTATTTAAAAAAACAGATAATAAGATAAGATTAATTAACACAAAATAAATATGTTTTCAAATCTATTTCTGACACATGTCAAAACTTGAGTGTTAGTCTAATTTATATGACAATCTTAGACTAAATAGTCTCATATTTTGATAGATAAAATTTATAGTTAAAAAATGTTTTTACTGGAATTTTGCGTCAGAACTTTGGTATTGATAAAACTCCATTTGTACTTCCCTGTTTAAAACAAATATTTATAGGTATAAAGCACCAAATGTACGGTCTGGTAGGAATCAACAAAGAAAATTCTATTTTTGCATATCAAAACGTAGTTACTTATTATTAAATTCTATTTTTGGCAATGTTTTATTTCTGGATTTAGTTTAGAATCTTTAGTAACATATAAATGACTGAAAACAAAATATTTTCCGAAGTAAACAATTGAACGACGTAGATTTATATTCATTAGTACGCAATAAAATTAATTTCCTCAAAAACAATTTTCAAAAAATTCATTAAAACTTCAATTACGTCGAATTGATCGTGCAGCAAAAATTCTCAGTATTTCCCTTTTTCAAATGTTTCAACGACAAATTTATTATTTGTTTTATATTCCTTTCCTTGGAAAAACTATTTCAGGTCTGCAGAATTTAAATGAGATTTGATCTAATTGTGTTTTAACCCGAGGAGTTGTACGACTCCCAGCAGGTCCAATCCACTTATATATTTACGGTGTTGATTTGGGTGTGTAATGGTGAATCCATGTATCATCTGTAATCAAATTTCGAGGCAAAAAATATATTCTCTTATGCATAAACAGCTCTAAACAGCGCCCTGAATCACAATATCTGCATGCTCATAAGCATAAAATGTTCTCAATACTTTCTCATATTTTCATGATGTTTTATCACTATTTTTTTTTTCGCATTTCCTAGTGCAACCGCATCTTCTGGACGTCCTAAGAGTCGAGCTTATACAGAGCTACGTTTGAACAACAACAGTAAATGATTTTGCCGGCCATTATACCTTCCAAGTCTAGCTTCAATTAATACACATATCACAGTACACATTAATTTAGAAAACGTTACATTGTGTTGACATCTCTCGGTCAGATAGGAGGTTATTGTACTCTTGTAGGTAAAATATTCCAGCTCATCAACGGTAGACATTCAAAATTAGTTAAATAAATAAATAAATTCAATTTATATTAAATAGAATCAATGCGAGAATACATAAACATTGAACTTTTCGCGGACAGCTTGTGGCAAGCTTCGTTGGACTTGCGTCTCCATTGAGAAACGTTGATGTAAATGCATTTCTTTTAATGAAATCTGATCTTATACCAATCGCTGTAGCACAATCTAATTAAATTCGCTCATATTTCTGAACGAAACGTCTCCCGAAATTACTTTTACGTAAGTAGTAGAGAAAGCAACGTTTATTATTTTATTCAAAAAATTTAATAAAAATATATTTCTATAGCGAAATAAGCAAGACTGCAACGTTGGGTTATTGGATTTAGACTTTTACTCACAACAACCGATCGATTCGGATCTAAATCTGCACTTGAATTGAATGATTTAAAGAAAAATAAACTGAAACTTACAAAATATTAAACACTATCGAGTTCAACGTTTTAGTTTTACGCGAAAGTAGCACTAAAACAAAAATTTTAAAGATAGATTTGCTTATTGAAGTTTAAAGAAAGGTTATTTTTAGCATAAGACACTCACATAGCTTTCATAATGTACCTACGTCAGGAAGTAGCAATGGCGGATGGTGAAACAGGACGGTAGGATTTTAACAAATACCTGGTTTTTAATGTTTATTTATATAACGCTTACCTTTGCCAGGGATTAACTAATGATTTATTCTTAATTATATTTGGAACAGTGTAAATTATGTAATAGAAGTTTGTTCAGGTTTCTAGCGCATACGACTTTTCAATAGTCAAAAAATTAAGGTATCTGGACATTTTTTTTTTCAAATTCATATCACGTTATATTCCACATACAATATGATTTTCATGGTTTAACTCAGTTATCTAATAAAAATTTTCGATTTAGTTTAGTTAATTCACACGTTTACATAATTGAACCTGAAGAATCAAATATGTTTTCAAATTTACTGTAATTACTGGAATAAGTGATTAATATAACAACAAAAACATATGAAAGGGTCTAACAAATAAGAAACTAAAGAAATCTGATAATATAGGTTTACTCTTGGTAGCTGCACTGAAACTGTACAGAACTGGATCAGTGCAGACCAATTCATGAGTGTAAAGAATCAGTTCGATCGAGTACAAAGAACGATTCAGTGCAGAAAGTAATGGAGCATTTGTTGATTGTTGTATTTGAGGTTATTTGATGTGATTCTGGCCTTGTAGTATTAACAATAATGAGAAACGTTTTAGAACTTTTTGATATTTTACATTCGTCCGATGTCGAAGATTTGCAGAACTGACTCTAGACGCAGTGCAAGCAGTGTAGTCAACTGGGTGGAGTAGTTCTCTTGCACTGTTACTAAGAACAACGACACTAGTGCTGGTTCTGCTAAAAAGAACGCTTTAGTGTACACTTCCTGAAATAATTCTGCCTGTGCAGCTACCAAGAACAAACCTGATATAATATATCCAGTTTTGGAATAAATGTTATAATCAACATTTATAGTTTTCAAGACACACAAGTGTTAGGGTTATCATCAACCATGCATTTAATTTTGCCGTATCAGTGTTCGTTTCAAAATATTTTTCTCACATAAGAAAATAGTCTTCGTGAATATGTTGCTATACAAAAAAACAGTCAAATTAACTTCATAGTTAATGAGCGAAAGTAAATGTTTACTTTTTCTCCACTTTTCTAGTACTCTTTTGTTAAATCCGTAATAAAATCTGTTATAAAGAATTTCTACAATTTCGACACTTTTTACTAATTCAACGGCGTTTTATCTACTTGTGTCAACGGCTACGACGTTACCAATTCATCAATTTGAAATAAAAGTAAACTATTCCGAATTTATTTTTGCATTTCGACATAAGAATAGCAAAAAAACAAAAACATTCATGGAAATTTAATAGATTCCACTGGCGACTTGTCTGTGAAAATTTTTAAAGCTACAAAATGTTCACAACACAGCAATTATTTCATTAATATTGTGAAAATCTTCTCATACAAAGTCTCGATTTTTTTGGTAGCTTATTATAGAAAATTATTATCTAGAAATTTATTGGTATCCGAGATATCTAGATCGTTAAGAAGTAAATCTCTTTTTTTTGCTTGACAAACTGAAATGCAAAGTTGAAGTATATTTTTTCATAGAAGATTTTACCAATAAAAATCTTAATTTATTGACAGAATTCGAGGGTTACTCCATATATTTTATTGAACTAGAGAAGTTAGAGCTACAACCACCATTCTGAACAAGTATGATCTGGCTGCAATTGGGTCGCTGCTACCACAGAGTTAATAGTTGTATATGCGATTTCTTATCGAAAAATAAATTTGTTAAGAGAACAAGTACGCCCTATGATCTGTTATGATTTTAAAGTCTGTTTAAGCAAAACAAAGTCATGAGAGGTTGCAGCGCGCATTTGGTTCCAATTATCAAAGGGGACGCGTATCGATAGGTGATGAAACACTTGCTGGTAAATCCTAATTTCCGTCTTATAGAAGAAGATCCAAGATGCACCTATGTAGGGATTGGATCCGTAACAGTTAATTCAAGTTTAAATGATCATTTTCATGTGAAAAAAGTTGTTGCCTGTTGGGCGCAGCATATGCTTAACTATTTCCAAAAGGCTTCGTGGAGGAAACGTAACGCAATAACAAGTGATGATATTCCTACTCGCTAGGAGAACCGTTTGTGGATTCACGAGGATTCACCAAGAACAACAAGAACGAAAAAGCATAAATCTATTGAAAAAGTAATGTATGCAGTTTCTTTTCTTAGTACAGAATTAGTAAAATAGAACAGTTACAGCAAACTGATGTGGTGCATCATTTTGCTGTAACTTGTTCTTGAGTCAGCCTCGTCTCATACTTTTGGTTGTTATTCAGCTTGAAGACGTTCCACCAACGGATGATGAGATAGATGGGGCAATTCATAAATTTTTGTGAGCATTTCAAAATTTGACTGACCTTTAAACTGATACTATCTAGGTTTATAGGGGATCTATTTAGTTTAAGCTAAGAACCGATATATTAAAACGTTTTCTTATAAAAGATAATTTATAAAGCCGTTACGCCACTGAAATGCCAACTTAAACGTGCCAGATTTTAAAAATATAGTGAACACCATTTCATTTTAATGCTCGTAAAGAGTAAAGGAAAGTAATAGTCTGGATAAAATTATTTAACACATATCGCTCGCCATGTGACCTACGTCAGCAATAATTTTTTGAAAATGATTTTTCATATCAGTTTATCTGAATTCACACATCATTCGTATGAATAATATTGGCTCGCGACAGAATGATAAATAATAAACACGTGCTTTAATAGATTGTCAATAGTATCACTTAAAAAATGATCAAATTTGTAATTCACTTAAAAAGTATCTTCCGGTTTCTAGTTTGTTAGTTTCTTAAGACAATGAGGTAAGGATAATATTAACACCTATTATTACTGTATATACGAGATGTGCCTCTAAATAAAGAGACTGCTGCTTCATTTCTAATTCTTCCATTTAGTACTGGAAGTCTTTTCCAATTTAAGCTCATTTGTCGGTCTTCTTTTACATCTTCATCAGTCTCAAATCTTGTTCCTTCTAATGCGGAATCTCTAAGAAAGAAATCGCACGGTACAAGATCCGGCGAATAAGTGAAGAAATAAAAGTCACTATGTGCACAATCAGGGCTGTATGATGGATGAACCATTAACTTGCACATCTCACTGATAAAAATCAAATGTGTGAAAGATTGAATTATCATAATGTCTCTTTTTTTAAGTTATTTCAACGCAATTATTTTGTCTGATATGCTTCTTCTGCAAATAAATTTGACTTTGGCTCATCTAGAAAAACCCAGAAAGACGATTGCTCTTTCTTTTCTTTTAAACATATATGTAGATACATGATTGGTCAAATATACATTACACGCAACCTTCAATGTCCCGCCATGGCCATGGCACTTTTTGAATTCGTGCTTACTCACTTTATTGAACTATTTATAAAAGACAGTTTGAATTGTCTCCTAAGCAAAATTATTCTGATAATCTGAAAATATTAATTTTTCTAGGTTTTTTGTAAATATTCTAGTTTTGGTGAGTGCATTGGTCGTAGTTTCTGCTCAAAATAAAAAAACCAAAAAGTATGAATTGGATGTGAGAGATGTAGAATCATTGACTGCTACAGATAGAGATGCTCAAAAACAAGTTTGTAATGGAAAAGAGTGTAAAAAATTTCAAAATTACGATCGATATGATAACGACGAAGACCACCATGAAACATTTTCAAAATATAGTAAGCAGTTTAACAAAGCTAAATACCGAAATAAATACAATGAAAAAGAAGGATATAGAGAACCAAAAAACAAAAAAGAAGGGAGTAATCGATATGAGGGAAATAAAAAAAATGTTGAACAAATTATCGATGAAAGTAGTGAAAATACAGAAGATGATGGCAGCTCTAATTCCATAAGAAATAAATATAATAAAAAGCAAGACAGAGATGACAATAAATATAAAAAGAAAAACTATATAAAGAAATATGATTCAAGTGAAGATTCTAATCAAGATAATGATAGAAAGTTCGCGAAAAATTATGTACTAGAATATAATAATATGAAAGACGAAAAGTATAATATAGAAGTCAGGAAAATAAGAAGGAAGAATGAAGAGAAAAATAGAGAGAAAGGAAAGAAAAAAGATCAAATGATAACTAAAAAATATACCAAAAATAAATTGAAGTATGATAATGATGATTTAGATGAAAATTCAGCGGAACAAGAATACAACAGAAATGTTAAAGCTATTGAAGGTAAAATGAGAAAACAAGTAAAATTTAAAAAACAAGATAGCAATAATTCTGACGGAATTAATTATAGAAATAATAAGCAAAAGCAAAAAAATACTGTAAATACTAGTGGGCTTAAGCTTTTAACAGAAAGTGAGGAATCATCGGAATTTGCTACAGTTGAAACTGATGATGAGCAGACTAATGACAACGAAGATAAAGAACAAAATGAAAGTGAAGATAATAATGACGATAATAATGAAAGTTATTTTGATGAAAATAATGAAAGAGATGCTAAAGAAGATAAAGACAACGATGACACGTCTAAAGAAGATAAAAAGCGAAAACCAGAAAACCGAATGGTCGATAGTGACAGTGAAGAGGATTTCAGTAACGAAGAAAATGAAAAGTTTTCACGTAAGAAAAAAATTATCAGTATAAAGAAATATCGTCACGAGAAAAATAAAAATCCTACTAATAAAGATGACAGTTTTCTAAGAAAAATCCACAGGCTGAAGAAAAGAAAATTTCAGTAAGTACTTATTATGAATTCGATAAAAAACTATTCAATTGGTTTCCATTTAATTTCAATATTATACGATCTCAAATTTTATTCTTCAATTAATCAATTTAATAGTATCCATAAGATTTATCATGCCCGATCCACACTCTCCTCGAGTCTAAACAAGTGAGTAGACATGGCGCTCGGCATCCTGTCGCTCTGCTCCGTGTCAGCTCTCAGATTCGAGTCAAAGAACGATGTGAATAAAATCAATCGAGAGTGTGGATGGCTAGCACTCCTATCGCCTCCGTTCCCCAAGACTCGTCTCGATAGACTCTAATAGATGCCACGCGAAAGTCCTGGGCGGTACAAAATAAAAATTATTTAAACAATGATCTATTTATCAATCATGCATGATTGCTATAGTTCATTCAGAAAGTTCGGGAGGAATCTGCTGTGACAATCAATAAGCTCTTGAGGTACTAGGGAAGTGATGATAGCCCCTGGACATTCTGGTTTCAGAGGTTATGAAAGAGCAAACGAGCGAGCGAAATGTGCTGTCATGTGTACACTACCGGTGTCCTCAAAGTATAAGGGACATCTTTCTGAATAGGTGATTGGAAACAAAAGGCATGTGATACAATGAATCCCTCTTCCGAGGGCTGTTAAAGATAATGGGGTATAGCCTTATCCAATTTAAAAATTAGTATTTTTGCTTTCAATATGTACAAATTGGGCTCTGCATCGTTCAAAACAAGCCTTTCTTTAATATAAATCATTCCTGAATATTGGCAGTTATTTTTATTTATATCCATAGCAGTCTTTTTCTGATTAACAGAGATTATTCCACTTACAGAGATGACGACGCTGATACGGACTCGAATGAAGATGGTCCTCCAAAAAGATTTCATTTTAATACCGATGAAGAAGATTATTGAATTTCTGTAGAAAAAAAGATAGTGGAAATACGTTCAACAAAAAATATTGGACAAGTTATACATAAAAAATTTTTTACTTATAATTGATAGTAGTTCAATTCTACATTACCCAATACCAAAACAAAAAATGACAGTGTCTGTGATTTTAAATAATAATTATCGAATTTCCAAAGTGTAATAACCAAAAATATACTTTTTATTAGAAAAAATATATATAGATGTATATAAGTATTAATTACTCTTATTAATTATTGTTATAGTCCATTCATTTGAAAGCAATAAAGATTAATCTTGAATTATAACCGTTTTTTTAAATAACGTACCATAAATTAAACTGAGTATGAATATGAAAGAGAGTCGAAAAGGTTTTTTAATCTATGACAAAAAATTTTGTCATAGATTTTGCCTGATTTTGCGATTACAACTTCGGGAATTATTGAGTTTTGGTTTTTATTGGTTCCAGCTATTACTTTCTAGTAATTTCAAGGTTGAACTTTACGAAAAATGGTTATTAATCGTATATTCTCAATATTTGTAATCTTACACACCTTCCTTTGGCAGAGGCATTTATAAAAACCAATTATGATGTTTCAAATACGAGGTCTGGCTATTAAATAACAAGACTGGTTACGAAAAAGGGTTTTATTATAAAAATTATTTTACATTCGAATGCTCCCCTTCAATATACTCCCCTCCCCTCGCCACACACATTTCCATAAGTTTTTTACATTGATCGAAGCAGTGCTGGAAGTCTTCTTTGGTGAGCGCCTTTAGGAGCTCTGCCATCGACTCAAATCGGGTCCCTTTCACAGCAGATTTTATCTTCGGAACCAAAAAAAGTCGCGCGGTGCCAAATCTGGTGAGTACGGCGGGTAGTCGAGGACTGGGGTGCGCTTACTTGTCAAATATTGCTTCACAAATAGCGCGTTATGGGCGTTGTCCAGGTGCAACATCGGCGCCGTATTTTAAGGACTCGTTCTCGCACTGTTGCCAAGACTGACAAATCTGGTCTGACCCTCTGGAGCCCATTCAGTCATCACGATACCGTTAATGTCGTAAAAAACGATCAACATTGACTTGAATCTAATTTATACATTTCTTTGATTGATCGTAACTTTCCTTTTCCAATAAATATTAGTTCTCTTATAATTGAAAATTCTAGAAAATAGTTAGGTACTATCGAGACTGATTACTTTGCACTTTTATTTGTTTTAGGCATTTCGAATTGAATTTACTGTATCCATGAAATTGCGTTTCCATATCAGATTAAATAAATAGCGGAAAAAAAATGCTTGTCAGGTTAATTTGATTTGAATTTGCATTTTATTTCAGTGTACCTTAGAATCAATGTTATTTAAAAATGGATAAGTATCGAATTGTAGAATTTTCTCCATTTTAGTCGTTCAAAACATGCAATTTAATATTTTTTGTATGAAACTAACTTGAAACGGTCCGTCATTATATTAAAAAAGTTTGTAAAAGTTAGTATATTAGAATGGTTAACGTAATTGAAGGTGAGTACGTGCTATAAAAACTCTTTAATTTTCTTAAGTATCTGCTTATAGCAGTGTTAAATTCCTAGATATTATCAAGATCAGTAAATAATAGTTTATAAAATAGATATTCATCCAATAGTAAACCACTGCTGTAAACTATGGATATTATCGAATGTGGCTGCAAATACACTGGCTGGGAAAACATTGAGAAACATTTTTGGAGCAATTCAATCTGATAAAAGGGGCTGTAGAAGAAGAACAAATAAAGAAATAATGGTTAATAAGATCAATCATCAATTGCCCAGGTAATAAGGGCACGAAGAGTTAGATGACTGGGACACGTCCACCAAATGACTAAAAATAGATTATCATAAAAGTTATCAAGAGCAAGAAAAGAGGGAAAGAGAAAAAAAATAAAGACAAGAGGTGGAGACAGATATAAGAAAGTTTGGTATAGAAAGATTGACATATATCTTCTTATATGCGATATTATTTTATGTGATATTATTGGGCTTAAAAAGAGAATTATTCTGAATTAAATTTGTGTTTGAATGTATAACCGCTATATTTTGAAATAACTTTCAAATATACATTGTTGGTTCGATATATCAAAAAGTAATTTTCCTTACTATTATAGATTTACAATTCAGCACAGAATATGCAGCAGATGAGGAAAATCATATATTTTATAAACATTCAGATATTGATTATGAAGAACGTGGTTTGGGATATCATTTTTATAAATACATGCAACGACATAGTAATTTGGTAGCACAAGTATGTATTTCAACAAAATCTTATTTGTAGAAATTGAATTCTATGAAAATAAAAATTTTTTTGTTAACTAAACAGATTTATAATACAACATTAACTCGAACCTTTAATCATAATAATTAGTCACTTTCTACCTAAATAATTTAGTCGTTTTCCTCGACATCATTTCCAACATAAATAATAACTTCTTCTATTATTCTCTTTGCTATTACAGAGTTTATAGCGTTTTTCAAGTCACTAATTACATAATAGTTGACGATCACTTGTATTATTTCTACCGATATTTTCTTTCGTTTATCCTCAGATAACTTCAATGAGGTTAAGTTTACAGTGATCAGGTGCTAACTACATCTCCATGTTCTTTTGTTCTTTTTCTTTTTTATCTTAACTCAGTTATGATGACTTTTGTTCATATAACTGCATGAGCATGAGCATGAGCAAATGTATTTGAAATATTTGAGGTGTGTGATTGCGCTTGCAGGAAAATTCGACGTCATCTTAGTTCTGGTTTCAACAACGTTTTGTTGGGATACAATTTTTCTACCCGATTCCCTATTGATTCGTAGCTCACTAGCTAAACGTCTGGTTGATCGTTCCATCTTTTAATGTTTGTCTCCATTAAAGTCTACTGAAATTTTATCCAACTATACTCTAATATTGAATCTAGGGGTTTAAATTTTCTTGTGAAAATCCTACTTCCAGTCTCAAGCGATTGGTATTGGTATAAAAAATTTTGGTATTTCAGTACATTGCTGATACAGAACAAGAAGATACTTACCACCAAGTTTTAGAACGTTGTATCAGAACTGCCCTACATCTTAGTAGTAGAAATTTAACAAGAGATGATATTATAGTTATTTGTTCAACCAACAATCAATTTACCGTTGTTCCCTTTATAGCAAGTCTATTTCTAAATGTACATGTAGCTACTTTAGATCCAACGTTGTCATGTTTAGATTTTGATTATTTATTAAAAGAGGTCAAGCCCAAAGTTATTTTTATCATACCAGAAGTGGTTGAAATGGTGGAAGCTTCGTTACAAAATGCAGGTAAGTGATTACTAACGCTGATATTTATATACAAAGAAATTATTTAAAATATACTCGTTTTTGGCAAAATCTTCATATTTGTAACAATAAATACGTTCAGAATATGCATCGTACATGAAACATTCAGCATTTGAAATAAAAATTAATAGATTCAATCTAAATAGCTTACAAGAGGAAAGTGTAAAGAACTTATATCAAAAACGTCTAGATGGAAAACTGGTACAGGAAAATTTTGACAATCCGGAACAACACTACAGCTTTATCAAAAGAAGCATGATTGCTGCAGCGGAAGAAGCCCTGGGAAGATCCGATAACACTAGAAGACCAAGAACGTACTGGTGGGACAAGGAAATTGAGGATCTCATAAACGATAAGAAAGTAAAGTTCTCCAAGTTTCTATGCACGAAAAATGATAATGATAAAAGAAATTTTAAAGAAGCACAGACAAAAGTAAGAAAAGCTATAACAAAAAAGAAAAACGAGACATGGGAAAAGACCTGCACTCAAATAAACACCTACCTAGGAGGCAGCAGAAACACAGAAAGTTGGAAAACCTTAAAATCTCTTCGAGAAGATAGATCAAATAATCTTATATCGCCAATAACATTAGAAAAATGGGATGAGTACTTCTCTAAATTGTTTACAGAAACAAGACCAGAGGTCAAAAATCAAAAACAGGACAATATAAACATCATCACATCTCCGCTTAGAATTACAATTAAAGAAGTAAAAGACGTTTGTCAGTCACTAAAGAATCGAAAATCTCCAGACCCGGGTCAAATAGCACCAGAGTTAATTAAAAATGGCACTGAAAAACTTTTTTCTCATCTGCAAATGCTTTTCCAGAAGTGTATAAATGGTGAAGCGCTACCCCAAGAGTGGAAAACATCTTATATGACTACAATATATAAAAAAGGGGACAGAGAAAATTGCGACAACTACCGGGGACTTACAGTGCTGTGTACAATATCCAGAATTTATGGAAAAATCATAAAAAATAAAATCGAACAGGAATATTGCAACATGGAGGCAGAAGAACAGGCAGGCTTCAGAGCGGGGAGGTCGGCTATTGATCATTTATTTACGATTTCGCAAATAATTGATAAGAAAACCGCCAAAAATCAAGAACTCCACCTTTTGTATGTTGACCTTAAAAAAGCATATGACAGCGTACCGCAAACAAAACTATGGGATACCTTGGAAAGAACAAATATAAATGCGGCCCTAATAAAAGCAGTACAAAAGCTTTATGAAAACAGTAAATCACAAGTAAAAATAGGAAACAAGGTCTCAAAAGAATTCTCCATCAATAAGGGGTTGAAACAAGGATGCTGTCTGTCACCCACACTCTTCAAGATATACCTGGAACACGCACTAGCACACTGGAAAAGGAAATGTAAGAACATGGGCATTCCACTAATCGATTCCACACTATATACCCTGTGTTTTGCAGATGACCAAATAATCTTGACACAGGACTACGAAGACTTAGAATATATGACAAGAAAGCTAGTAGAGGAATACAGGAAATGGGGTCTAGAAGTAAATTTTAGTAAAACGAAGTATATGTGTATTGGAGGAGAACAACAAAATTTAATACTTGAAGAAACACAACAAAAAATAAGTCATTGTACAAAATACAAATACCTAAGCATGATTATCACTAATGATGGAAGATTAGATGAAGCAATGCACAAAGAAATAACCAAGGAAGACAAGCAATAAGACAACTAAATAGTATATTGTGGGACAAACAAGTATCCAAGGAAAACAAACATCGAATATACAATAGCATAATAAAAAGTATAACAAAACATAGTAGCGAAGTCTGGCCTAAAAGAAAAAAACAGTCAAAATGCTTGAAACCACAGAAATGGATTATTGGAGACGCGCGGCAGGAATATCAAGACTGGAAAAAATAAGAAACGACAAAATCAGGGAGATCATGAAGGTGCAACACACGATTACGGAAGACATTAGGGTGAAACAGTTAAGATGGTACGGACATGTCCAAAGAATGCCTGAAGACCGCATACCCAAACAAATTTTAAATTGGGCACCACAAGGAAGAAGAAAGAGAGGAAGACCAAGATTAAGTTGGAGAGAAGGTATCGAGAAGGATATTCGAGAGAGAGGATTGGAAGAAGATCTTTGGGAAGATCGAGAAAAATGGAAACTGGGAATCGGAAGACGGCGAAGACCGTTTTAACCCGATTATAATATATATATATATATATATATATATATATATATATATATATATATATATATATATATATATATATATATACATGAAACAAAAAAGTTATTATGTGATATTTATTTACAATGATTCACAAGTTAGTCGATTTTCCCATTTAGATAATATTCTTTTTTCTTAGAAGCCCTATTTCCACCCCAATTTTTGAACCGTAAAATTTGTCTTTACGAACAATGAGAGTCAGAAACTCAAGAACCAGAAAGCTCTGCAAAGTCTTAAAATAACAGTATGGGCAGCAATATAGGGCAGAGAATTAATTGGCCCTTTTTGCTATGGAAAAGCGCCGGGCATAATATTAACTGTTAATACCGAACGCTATGTTGCAATAATTGGTCCAGTTACACATCAAATGGATCCATGGTGGTTGTGAAAAAAATCTTTCTAGATAGAGTGATTTCGAAAAGACGTCATACTCCATGGTGCCCTCGAGAAACATCGAACAGTTCAAGAAGAATAAATGTGGGAAAATGATAAGAATTACATCAGCTTTAATGAAGAAAAAATTATTCTCTGGTTTCAAATTTTTTAAATTGCTTATTTTCAACATTTATCTACGTATATAAATGAAGTGCTTTCTTCGGAAAATTATTTTTAAAAACCTTGTGAAACTAGAGTTCGAAATTGTCGGTGTCTTCTTCATTTTGTGCAGAATTTGTTTATGAATTCCGAATACGGTCGAATCCAATCTAATATTTTTGAGATCCAGCATACCAATTTTCTCACCTATTATTGTGAATCCCAGTTTTGCAAAACCATCAAAAACAAGTTTTTTCCTTCATCCCCTTTCATAACTTGAAAATTTCGGAGATAAACATCTAAGGTGACATGCTATATTAAACCATTAAAATAAAGAAATTAAATAAACGCTCTCTTTCCTCTCTGTCAAACAGTACATTCAGATAGATGGATTGGTGGTTCTAGATTAATGTACCCAGCGTACAGGCTAAACATTTTTCCTTATATAATATTCAATTTTTAGGAATCAACACAGAAATAATACTTATAGGAAAATCGGATGTGTACACAGAATTTTCAAGTTTCTTGGAACCTCATCCGGATGAAGAAACATTTGAACCCAAACCTGTAGAAAACGTATTTGATACAGCAGTTATTTTATTCAGTAGCGGCACTACTGGTCTGCCGAAAGGAATTATGATTTCTCATTACGCTTTAATGGCCCAAGCAGCTGTTACAATGTAAATACTATCATAAAATATAGTATAGAATCTTGACCTAATCATTTAATTAAAGCTTCTATCTAATTCCACAATTTTCTGTTGCACAAAGTGATGAAAGTGCTATATGCTTTTCTCTTTCGTCATTTCTATTCTGCTTTTTAATCACTTGAGAGTTTGACCATTATTTTGGTTTTCTTTCAAATAACTTAATCCCGTGGACTAATATTGAGCATCATCATAGTTATTCGTCTTTTATACTTTTCTTGTTTAGAATATTTTTTAAAATCCATTGGTATTTCAACCATTTTATTAATCTTTATCACACAGTTTTCTTTCTAGTTATTATTTTTCTTGAAATATTTGGTTTCTGGTTTCATCTTTCCCACGAACAATTTTTTCTCATGGATCTCAGTTTTACGATATTCAATCTGATTTTTTGTCTATTTTAATCGTACATGAATCAATTATATAGTTTTCACAAATTTCTTGGTTTTTTATATAAGTGTTTCTTGAGTTTTTTAGTGATAATTTCGATTTGGTTTTCTAAATTTGGATTTGGTGGATCAGCTGATTTGGTCTTATTTATTAGGTTATAGATTTTCTACTGTTCTTCGGATAATCAGTTTTTTGACGTTCTTTGGAAGATCTGGCATGCAAAATCCATCTAGAAGATATCTTCCTCAAAACTGAAAGTTCAAGAGACGCTTCTATCCATCTGTAAATCACATATAAATCTTCTTTAATCATGTTGCCCACAGCATCGATATTTCACGGAATCAAAACTGATTTTGGCTGACCTTTTCGACATTTATCACTGTTGAATTTTTGCGCATACTATCAAAAATTTACACCATTTCTAAATTACCTCTGACTTCATAATAACAAACGTCAATGTTTGCAAATATTGTTCGTTGATAGAAACTTAAAAGTTAACCACCCTATTAATTCCTTTCGTCTTTTAGACTATCAAATAATATAAACAAGATTTATTTGTCTTATGCTTCGCTCTATTGGATAACAAGAATGATGTTCTTGGTTGCTACGTACCAGATCGGAGCGGCTAATGTTATGGTATCAAAATTTGATCCTCAAGAATGTTGGCTTCTACTTGATAAGTATAAGGTAATTTTTCTATCTACCTTCCCTTAATTTCATAGAAATTGAATCCAGTTTTTTAATAGGTAACCAATCTTTTTCTCCCGCCTTCTGGCGCAATATCTTTAATAAAAGCTGGTCGTCCGGACAACATTGATACTAGCAATTTATTAACTTTCGTAACTGGTGGTGCTATACTCCCGCAAGAATATATCTTAGAACTTAGAGATTTACTACCAGGTGCTTTTATTTATCAAGCATACGGACAAACGGAAATTTCTGGAGCTGGAAATTGGTTTGACGTGAACGATGTTAAACAAATTTTGTATTTGCACAAAAAACCCAATTCTGTTGGTCTACCGATACCTAATGTTATGTGTAAGGTAAGTAAGTAAACAAGTTCCTGCTGGTATTATTTGAGTTGAATGATTTATGAGCTCATTTTACTTTTTGATAATAATCTTAGATGTTTTATGACTGAACAAAAATATTTTATATTATTTACCTTTTCATGTATTCTACAATAAACAACAATAGCATACAATGGAGCTTAAAAGTTTCTAGGGTGGTATTATTTTGGTAACATTTTAGTAGTGTTTCTATAATCTTCTCAATGGATAAATTTTGACGTGATATGAAGGCTTAATTGCTTTGCTTTGCTGATACTACATTATAAAATGTTTGGAAAATGAAATAAAACCATTCTATTTGCCATAAATTATCTTCAATACAGAAAAAACACTTAAATATCCATATGCTTCAGGGTGAAAGCTAAACTGATACATCTTGACTTTTAGTTATTAATTTCTACAAATATGTTATATAGTTTTAAGAATAAATATTCCCAAGATTCTGTATTAACAATATTGGACTGAATATGATTCTAATATATAAAAAAAAAAAAATGGTGCGCCCCCAAGGGATGTGATTCACGAGAGCTAGTTGATAAAAGCTCTGCCGATATGAGTTCTTTCTTATGCAATATACATATAAGTGAAACATATTGATTGTGTAGACATAATGACCAAAAACCGAAAAATGAAACTTCATTATTAGAAAATGAATACTGCGAAGAAAAGTTTAAGGAGCATCAAAATTGGTTGATACAGAATTAAAAAGCAATTTTCCAGATAATTTTAGAAACATTATACGTATGACTTAATCTCAATTTGAATACATTTTAGAGAGTTTCAAATCACATTTCAACATCTTCATTGCTTTTAAATTTTAAACTTCACATCTTGGCTTCTCAAGCATTTGAAACCAAACAATTTTGATTTGTCCAAGTTCAAGTCGGACGCAAATAATTACGAAAAAAAAATTTAAGAACTGTATGTTCCCAAAGAAACGTTTTTCACGAAAGTGTAATTCACGTCCCGTAGGAACGCACCAATATAATAAGTAAGGCCGCTTGACATCATGCAATACAACGTGCAAGAAATTGCATGCAAGTCTCTGTAAAGTGTAAAAGTTAACAAATTCCTAACCTCAAATTTTATCTAATATTTTGTACAAAGCTATTTTTACGAAAGTCAGCTGATGTGTTAAGGCAAAATTAACTAGATGCCAGAAAAATGGCACAAAACCGATAATGTCAAGATCTTACATGAAACAATCAGATGAACATCATCTGCGCATGATTTTGATCAATAAATATTGCGTATGCATTGCATTGCACATTGTATTGTCATGTCAAGCGGTCTTAAGCAACCCACAATTGCAGGTCGTAAATGTAGATACCGAAAAAACATGTGGACCCAATGAACAAGGGGAACTCAGATTGAAGTCAAAAATGATTATGAATGGTTTCTATAATCAAGACTATTCCGATTCTTTTGATAAAAACGGTTGGTTGAAAACAGGGGATGTTTGTTATTATGACGAAGACGGATGTTTCTACATAGTTGATAGAATTAAAGAAATGCTCAAATACAAATCGTGGCATGTAGCCCCAGCTATGTTAGAAAAGGTTTGTACAAAACGAGCTCCTGAAATGGAATAATTATTTTGTTCTAAAGAAATTACCAGTCGAGATTTGTTCACAAAACTAACAAAATCATAGTTAAGATAATAAAGTGTCGCGTATTTCGCAACAATTATCAATGTTTTTTACGTAGAATGTTTCAATTGAATTATTGCTGAAATTGACATTCATATGGAAGTGGTAGACGACAGATAAGTTATTTTAGTGCTAGTACCTTTTCAAAAATAACAAATTCTCGATTTTAATTTTTATCAATTTTGTACACCGCATATGAATCCATACAAAAATAATGAAAAATATGTTGTTTCATTGAATGTACGAAATTTTTAAACGTTATTTTCCAAATATTGAGTTCTACTCACCATTTTTTTTTTTTCTAATAGTTCGAAAAACTTCTCTACGCACAGCTGTTATACTTTTTATATCTAGAGGTACTAAGTCGGGATATCGTAGTGGTGATTCTAGTACTTCTTTTACACTGTCTAACGGGATGAAAGTAACGTGGTAGAATTCCATCCGATTGGCATTAACAAGATCTTCTTGCCAACTAGGTATCTATTGTATCTTATATCAAATGTTAGTACAGTTCATTAGCTAGATCTTTTTAATTATTAAAGGTCCAATAATATACCCAAGAACGCCAGCCCTATCCAAATTTCATTTTCTTCACACTGTGTATGACCTTCATCGCTTCAGAAGTAACAATTTTGATTGTTAACATTCCCCAACATTCACAAAATTGTTGTACTGCGAGTATTCAAAACATTTTTTATTAATAAACAAACCAGTTTCATTTATAATTTAAATTACTACATTATTTATATCTTACAGATTAATAACAACATTTATTTGTTGAGGTGTTATCAACGTTTAGAAGTTGGTAAAAATATGTTAAAATTTAATTATTAGATTTTAGTGAATCATCCAGCAGTTTCGCAAGTAGTTGTGATAGGCAAACCTCATGATGAAGATGGCGATCATCCAATGGCAGTTATAATACCAAATGAATCTTATTTGGAAGTTATCGATGAAGATGATGTTATTAACTTTGTAGAAGAACGTGTACCGGATCGAATGAAACTCAGGGGGGGTATTAAAATTGTTAATAGTTTTCCAATGACTCCTTCGGGAAAAATTAAAAGAGTTTTATTAAAAAAAATGATACTAAATGGGGAGATTTAAGAAACGAACGAAAATATATAAATTTTATAATCAATTTATTAAGAATAGATGTAGTTTTGCAATAGCATACATGCGTATTATTTTTTTTTTTTTTAATTCACATGATCCAGCTTCCAGAAGAATCTTGTTTGCGGATATCATATGTAACATACCACTGGAACCTCGCACGCGGAACATCCCCATTTAGGAAAATTTAACACACCCAAGTTGTGCAGAGGAAAAGAATCCTATAATAGCACCATCAGAAATCAACCATCTGTTACAAAAAAGTTCTCTAGACCAACCCTGTCCATCCACTATGGAATTTTAATTCGGCGAATTCGCGCGGCGTTTTTTCTTTTTTTCTAAATTACGGAACTGATTTGATGTTCATTTGTATATAATTTTGCTAGTAACCGGCAGTTTATGCACAGTATTTCTTCTAAATAATTTCTAGGAAAGTATATTTATGTATCTCTTTTTGTTCTAGAGCTTTGTAAAATTTTATTTAGGTATATAAATGATTTGGGTAAACGCAGTGAGTTAGGTTTAAATAAATAGTCGTAGTGAACGAATTAGTGAAAGTAATCGCAGAAATTATTTAAGTGATATCTATAAGTAAATTATTATAATTTAAGGGTATTGTATGTGTGTAAATAAATTAAGAACGTAAGAGAAAGTGTTTATTAATTCACCCCGCGAATAGAAAGAGTATAAATATATGAAAAATACGAAAAACATTATAATACTTAATAATATCTTATTCTTCTAACTGTAGTTTAATGTTCAGCCGTTTAGTAAATCAAAAAAAAGTAATTTAAATATGATGCGTTATCTCAGAAGCTGTTTGAGTGAGAAATAACTGCTTCCTTCCTTTTAACCTCAAATTTAAGACATAAGATATATCTGTTACCCTTCAATTAAGAAAGAGTGGGCTGTTAGTCCGAGCGAAAAGGGATCTCTAAGGTTTACTAAGCTTCCTATGGAAACTTTGTTGTTGGTCAAGGCTTAAAACTGCCTGGACGGGTTACTCTGTGTTCCAACTAAACCTGGTCGAGGGTCTCTGGACTGAACATACTTTTCCTATTGTAAACCGGGGAATCGGGAGCGGGTAACACTTTGATTTCAGACCTTAACAACAATATATTAAATAATAAATAGAGAACAAACATTCACCTAAATAGAAAATGAAAGAAAATATTCTTATGATAAGAAAAAACATACAACAACAATGTGAATGCTGAGATGTTTTCCTTTTATTTTTTATATACTACTGAATTTAATAAAAAACTTAAACGTGCGTATAGAATCTATTAACAAATGTACTCAAAAAGGTTACGAACGCTAGTTTATAAATCGGTTAAATGGTGATACTTACGTTGAAAAGTTATAAAAATCGTTTAAGATGCTTTAAATATCGTTATCAATCAAATTCCAAAAATCTGAACACTATGAAAAAAGAGTTATTTTCACTGATGTCTTTACATGTCTTAAGATACCCAGATTTTTAAAATTTCTCTTTTCATAAAAAAATATTGTATATTTTGAAAAATCACTGACATTCTAATATATCAATTCAGATCGATTAGGATGCCAAACGTTCAATATCTTCTAAATTATTCAAATAATACGACTACTGTATCTTTTCTTCCCAATTTGAGATATGTTTGTTTTTAAACATCGACATTTCTTAAACAAGCAAGGTTAGTTCAGCATAAACTATTTTTCATTTATTTGCAAATTCTCTGTTGGTATTCCACTATGAGTGAAAGTTCTTAAATATTATATTTCTCTATGTAAGCAATTTTTATAATCTATTTTTAGTCATTATCATTTTTTAATTGGTTATAATTTTTTTGTTAATATGTTCTTTATCTGATAAGAATCAGAGTTGAGCGTATAAATTGTTGCAAATCATTAACTGTTTATTTGACCTCAAAACATCGATATCCGTAGAGTGGAGATTCTTTTCAGAACATTGACATAATTTGTAATAACTCTGAGTATTATTTGTTGTAAGATATCAGAATGCTTCACGTAATTAAAGGTAAGTTAGCATTGATTACCTATTTCAATTTATATATGAAATTAAAAATAAATGCAAAAATTTATTGGCTTACTTTACCACGATTTGTTTCGCATCCACACCACACGTCTGTCGAGTCGATATCACAATATTCATTTTCGAAATTTTCACCAATTAAACGTCAATTTTTGTGGTGAATCCGAGCACTTTATGTATAACATTAAACTAATAGAAAGTAATAAAAAAAAATGAATAAAATATCGTAGAATGAACGTATCTTAATAACATTAATAAAAAAAATGACTGCAGTTTTTTAATATTGTGTTTGGTCTATATTTCAAGATCTCCATTAACTAACCAGAATTTTTTTATTTTGATTTTCAATTGTAATTCTTCGTTCAGATTTTCTCATTACGCATGAGGGAATTCTATAGTTACAGGTTGTTACATAAAAGTATCGGATAATGAATTATTTTTTTTTTTTTTGTGAATTCTCTTGGTTACTTCTTCATAGCTTTCAATTAGAACATTAGAATTTTCAGTCGCTCTTAAGGACATATTGAACACCAGATAGTGAATTTTTTAAGAGAACATATGTTTTTAGTTGATTTTAAATAATATTATTATCAAAAGGATCAAAAATATTCCATTCTAACTAAAAAATATTATTTTCCTATCATAGATTTACAATTGAGGACAGAATATGCAGCAGATGAAGAAAATCATATATTCTTCAAACCTTTAGATTTTGAATTAGAGGAACGTGGCTTGGGGTTTCATTTTTTCAAATACATGCGAAAACATAGTAATAAGATTGCGCAAGTATGTATTGAAGAAATTAGTTTAATTTAAAAACACATCTTGTTATTTGTGTATATAAATTTCTCTATTAGTCCAAATATAATATTATACAATGTAATAATATAGGCGAATGTCACTAAAATAATACTGTTTAAAGTTAGTTCGAAAAATATTTTAAATTGACTTCATATATACATTTTGAAAATAAAATATTCTACAATGGCTTCTTGTTCAAATCTACTATCATCTTTTTAGTTTTTCTTTTATTAATTATCTTCCCCAAAAAATGATCGCCTGCATAAGTATATTTGATGAATGGTTGATATCCAACAATTTCTTCATCTAAAGTAACAATAAGGTTTTTCGAATGGCTATTTCCATGTCATTAATGAACAATTTTACAAATCATTATTTTTTGTTGTCACAAACCTTCTGTCACTTTGTCTAATCGATAGTCAACATCATTGATTCATTATGTTTCTAGTTTATGTTGGGGCAGATTTTTGTTACCGATTGTCTCAGTTATGATATGCTTTCGTAACGTATTCATGTCTGATATCACATGCAGGACACCCTGAATATAGATACCAAAAATTTTCTTGTTTTTCCCGAGCATATAAGGTTGATTCAAAATGTCCATAGTTATTGAGAGAATAGACACTGAAAACGATCTTTTGACTTCCGTTTTTTTGTTTATTGAAGATTTTGCTTTGAAATTTGATTTTTGATCAGCTCCTTTGAATATTGATAGATCCTGCCGGTCATTTGTAACAGATCTCTCAATCCCCATGATCATCCGTCATAATAAGTATTGCTTAACTACTTTTCAGTACGTTTTCTTGTAAATTCTTGTTTTTATCGTCCTTGTAAGATTATCATTACTGTTGTTTGTATATCCCCAAGTGATTCTTAAACGATTGTTGAATTCATGTTATGGTATATACACAAACAAAGGTGTATAAATAGCGAATATCTTCCATCTATTTTAGTTTATTGCTGATACGGAAAAAGAAGATACATACGAAGAAATTTTGGAACGTTGTGTTAGAGCTGCTCTTCATCTGAATAATAGAAATTTGACAAAAGAAGATGTCATTCTTATATGTTCAAACAACAATCAGTTCACTGTTGTTGCCTACATATCAAGTCTATTTCTAAATGTAATGGTATCTACTTTAGATCCGACGTTGTCAATTTTAGATTTTAATCATTTATTACAAGAAGTCAGACCGAAAATGGTTTTCGTTATACCTGAAGTTGTTAATAAAATAGAAACTTCAATGCAAAATGCAGGTAAGTCGTTAAAAGATGATTACAAAGATGGATACTTGCAAATAACAGAACCAGATGATAAGGACTCTTAGACCTTAACTTCAAGAACAGCATTGTCAATTACTACCACGGACTCTGAGAACTGGAAGTTGTGAATGACTTCTCCTGGCAACAAATATTTTATTACTCAACATATTCTCTTCTTAATTGGATACATTTATTACAGCGAACCTGCAACGTCTCTAGACCTTTCAAAAAAATGTTTCTTCTTGCTCTGCATATCAGACCTCCACAGCTTTTATTACCTTCTCGTTGGAAGAAAATTTACGACCTTTTTTTTCAGTTGAGGAAAGAGATGATAGCCAAATCTGTGGAATAAGGGGGGTGTTCTAGTAATTCAAACCTTAAATCACAAATTTTTTACATGGCAACATGAGATTTGTGTGCAGGGGCGTTGTCCTGCAAAAACAAAATACCTTTGGATAACTCTCCGCGTCTTTTTTCTTTAATTTTTTCCCGTAGAGTGATCAGTAATATCGAATAGTAATCTCCAGTTATTGTTCTACCCTTATCAAAGAAATCAATCATCATTACTCCATGGCAATCCCAAAAAACTGAAGCAAGAACGTTTCCAGCAGATTTTTGGACACGAAACTTCTTAGGTCTTGGAGAACCAGAGTGTCGCCATTCCATTGATTGTGGCTTTGTTTCTGGAACGTAAAAATGTACCCAAGTCTTATCCATTGCTTACACTCCTACGCTGCTAGTTTAAATGAAGTGAGACTAAATTTCCTCATATTATTTAGCTGTTTATGTTCGCTGAAATTTCAACTAATACATATAATAACATTTTTAATAATTTCGGAATATTTCCATTATATTTTAATCATTTCATTTATAGGAATTGAAGCAGAAATAATAGTTATCGGAGAATCAGATCAATACAAAACATTTTCAAGTTTTTTGAAACCTCATCCAGATGAAGATACATTTGAACCGAAACAAGTTGATAATATATTTGATACAGCAGTGATTCTGATGAGTAGCGGTACGACTGGTTTCCCCAAAGGAATTATGTTGAGTCATTACGCTTTAATGTCACAAGCAGCTAATTTAATGTAAATAATCGGATAACTAGAAAATTTATTGAATTGTTTTAATTTTTATAAAAGAATAAGGTTATTGAGAGAAATGTAACCGTTTATAAAGATATAGTACTTTCCAACATAGTTGTTATAAGTAGTTGAGTACACAAAATTCAAATCAAAACTGTGGATTCACTCACAAACCAACAACGAAGCAAGTGACGAGTGACTTCGGTTCTAATTTTTCTTTTATTTTTGAAATTAACAAACAATTAACAAAACAACTCAAATGGAATAATCCTAAAGTGACTAAGTTAGAATTTCTGGATCCGTTGGTAATATTTATACTGAACAAACTGTTTAACCTACCACTACACCAACACTCACGATTACTCGCGCGCGTTTCGATAACCAAGTTATCGTCTTCAGAGATTGAAGGTTTGTGAGTGTTGGTGTAAAAAGTGTGTTCAGTATAACCCTAAAGTGGTCAATCAAATTTGAAAGTACTCAATGAAAAAAGCTCATAACTTTGACATTAACATTCTTCTATTGTAGATTCACGAATAATATGAACAGAGTATATTTATCGTATGCTTCATTTTATTGGATAACAAGAATAATGTCTTTAACTGCATCATATAAAATAGGAGCAGCGAATCTCATGGTCTCAAAATTTGATCCTCAACAATGTTGGCATTTACTTGATAAGTATAAGGTAAAATCAATTCTCATTACTAAAATCAGATTATTTAGAATAGTGAATCACAGAGATACAAATAGTTTCAATGACTCTATTATATTCAACCGGATTGGTTTCAATGTATATGAGTGAATTGAGTGAAGTGTACCAACCTGAAAAATACTTGCTAGAAAGGTGGAGAAGAAAATAATAACTACTTAAACTATGATATTTTGAATTAATATTCAACACAGACCTAATAACACAAGAATTCAAATTTAGGCGGGCTATTTTCGTTGTTACTATTATTGAAATATTTTTTTACCTCATATTATTAGTACCAGTTTCTTGGATATTTTTGTTGGTCAGAAAAAATGATATGTAGTGTGTATATTTCCTATATGATTTTTAATCAAGGAATTATCTTCGAGATTTTTTTTAAAGTAGATATCTAGGTTACGCAATACCGAATTTCTTGGTTTAGAGTTTCTAATTATAAATGAAGGGACGTAGGTAAGAAAAAAACAGTCTATTCCTCTTAAAAATCAATGATTATTAATGTTTTAAGAGAAAAAGTTCGATGAAAGTAAGTATTAAGTCACGTGACTGCGACTACCAATCAAAAAGTATTATGTCACACTAGACATCATTGTTGCTGTTGACGTTTTCATACAACAGAGCAGGGTACTCCATACTGTTTTACATTTTTAGTATTTTGTATTTTAATATTCTTTGACAAAATACATTAGTTTTATTTTAAATTTACATTACCTAGGTAGATAATATTATGTGTAGTACTTACACAGAAATGATTTTCACAAACATACACTCTTCTATATGTTGACATTGATAAACAATGAGCGTCATTCCTACTAGCAAGTGTTAACCACTTTTCCCGTGTGGGTTGATTGTTTGGAACATACTTTACACTGAGGCATTATACTTGTAAAATGGGGATTCATTTTTAGAAAACCGTTTACAATTGACAGTTGATGTGAACAATTTTGTTTTGCATGCCATGACGTCATTCAAGACGACATGACACTATTCAGCGTTTTCGAGGGAAATCTAAATTGTTATTTCTAGATACAAAATACGTAATATAAATATTGCTTTTTTTAAATATAGTTTTTTTTGAAATAAAATAGATATAATAGAAAATCATTAACCGTTCTCAAATTTAGTCAACTAGCCTATTCTCGACATAAGATTATTTCATTAGCATGATCGAAATATTAAAAAAAACAAAATATTTTATAAAATAACTACAAAATGTTTTATTTATGGTAAAATTGGTCGATAATCAGTACACCACTGGCGGCATGAGAAGGTACTTATTCTGCAGCCGGAAACGACTCTAATCTGACAAAGATAACCCTCTCCTTTTTGCACTCATTAGTTGTTCACAATGTTAGATCGCCTTTTGATGCATTTAATCAATAAAGTATTTTGTCTCTTGTGTTATTAGGTCTGTGGTATTAATTGAGTACCACAGTACCACCACTCAATTAACGTAAACTAAACATTAAGAAAATGAAATGCAATTCCCTTCATTTATTTATTGACAGGTAACTGATATCTTTTTACCGCCCCCTTACGGAATATCATTAGTGAAAGCTGGTCGTCCGAAAAATATTGATACTAGTAACCTGATAACCCTTTCAATTTCCGGTGCGCCAATGCCAGAGGCATATTTTTCCAAAATTAGGGATATGTTACCTGGAACTATTATTTCTCAACCATACGGACAAACAGAAATTGCAGGATGTGCTACATGGATTGATGTAAATAACGTTAAACAAACTTTGTATATACATAACAAACCCAACTCTATCGGCATGCTTTTACCTAATATTATGTGTAAAGTAAGTATATGTTATCTCGTTTTCAATTGTTGTTCATTAAGATAAAAAAATTTTAATAGAAATTCAATGATGTTGCCATATACATAGATAACTAAAAAGGAATTAGACTTCAAAGTGAATAATTTAGAAATTCCAATACAAGAAATTATATTATATCTAGGTTCAGACCTGATACTAGCTAATCTTCTAGATATTTCTAATTGTAACTTTGAGGCAGTTGATAGCCTTCTTGTTTATCTTTCAATTTGTTATAGTTATTAATAAATTCGTAAACAAACAAATCATTTTCAGGCGATATATAAAACTAGTATTTTGCAATACGAAGGCATCTAACGGACTGCATAACTCATTTTCTATAGTTAAATAACATAATTATAAAATGAAAAATAGAAGTATAATCTGTGTCCTAGAGGGCCATTTTCATAAATCGTTCTATTGCAATGGATAATGTAATGTATCTCGATAAAACTTATTTACCTTATTTTTTATTGTGGTGGACTTACAGCCACACAGATGAGAAATGGTTAAGTTTTAGTTAGTGGTAGCAATTATGCAATAGCATTGCGGAATGGCTAACCACGCACTAACTTAATCATGCGCAATAATCTAACATGGTAAGAAATTGTATGTAATCTCTTGCGTGTTATCTTACATGTTTTTAAATTTTGGAATTTTTGGAAAAATTAAAAATGAAGCATAGTTTTTCAAATTATACTGCCAGCAACATTGTTGAAAATATAGGTGCATTGCAAACGATTCAAGGGTTAAGTTTACGTAAAAATAATAAATAAAATAATAAATTTCATAGGTTGTAAATGTAGATACTGAAAAGACATGTGGTCCCAACGAACAAGGAGAACTTAGATTCAAAACAAAATCAATCATGAACGGTTTTTTTAACCGAGACTGTTCCGATTCTTTTGATACGAATGGTTGGTTGAGAACAGGCGATGTATGTTATTACGACGAAGACGGTTTTTTTTACATAGTCGATAGAATTAAGGAAATGCTTAAATACAAATCGTGGCATGTAGCCCCAGCCATGTTAGAAAAGGTAGGTACAAATAAATCATCTGAAATGAAAGAATTTGTCTGTTCTAAAATTAAGAAATAATCCGAACCTTTTGACTCGGGTGATTGGTTGACGACAAAGGATATTATTTATTACAACATCGTGGCAAAATTAGAGAAATGGTCAAATATAAACTAGCATGTAGCACCTTTTATATTGAAAGAAGTATAAATTGGGTTTCAAGTACTACTACTAGTTTAGGAATCAAAGACGAAAAATCAAAGACCAAAATTGATGATTTCTCTCGTGTGCTACTCGTTTTTTTTTATTTGAAAATGATCAAAAAGTCACTCGTTTAAATGTGGTCTACGATGACGCTTAACTTGGAATTTTTAGAACCGTTAGTAATATTCATACTGAACACAGTGTTTACACTCATAATTACACTGCTGACGCGCGTTTCGATAACCAAGTTATTGTCTAAAAGTTAAGGTGAACTAAAACCAATTTACTACCGTGAAGAGAATTCCATAGAGAAAAACACTCTGTCGGGGAATTTAACATTCAATTCATAACTAATAAACTAAATAGAAAGGAATAGGTCATTTTTGCTTAGTTATTTCTTCTTACATTTAACAATCTCAATGCGTTCAAATGTATTCATCAATTTTACATTCTTCTTCTTCTATTTCTTACGATGTGTATTAAGGATTGTATATCGTGTATTCTTGTCCACTGCCTGTATGTTTCACAGCCAAGATATTTTCTTCCTTCCGACCCCTCCTTTTCTTTAAATTTTACCTTCAGGAGGTTCAAAAATTGATATTTCGCATAATGTGTCCTAGGTACGCCGTTTTTCTCTTCTTAATTAATTCAAATATATCACGTTGTCTGCCGATGCGTCTCAGAATTTCTTCGTTTTGCAATCTAGCCGTCCAAGGTGCAGCCACATCTTGAAAGCCTCCAACTTGTTAATCGCGGTCGTCTTCAATGTCCAGCCTTCAATGCTGTAGAGAAGCACCGATCAAACGTAGCACTTCTGAATCTCAGTCGTAAAGATCAAAATCGGGACAAGACAATTTTACTTTATTTATATTCATTCTACTACTTTGACTGGCAGTGTGCTTGTTTATATTTTTGATGATGTTGATACGTTTTAAACTGATCATTCACAAGACATCTTAGTCTACCCAATATAGTGCTTGTTACAATCATTACATCTAGTTTCATAAATACAAAGGTATAAATATCGGGCAGACTAATAGGTTTGTTAATCTCCGGTCTGAAGAGCACATAGCTCATTTAATATATGCACAGATAGAAAAATCGGGTCTTTGTCGGTCATAATCATGAAATAAATGTGAATAAGTATAAAATTGTTAAAAAATATATTAAATTATAAATTTTCGAATACATTTGAAAGCACTGATATTGTTAAATATAAGAAGAGGTAAGTAGAGACAAATGGCCTTCTCCTTATAGCTCTTTTTAGTTTATTAGTTAAGATTTAGTTGTGAAATTTTCTGCCGAAAGTGCATTTAGGGATAAGAAGTTCAATTGTGCGAAAATTAGTAAAAAAGTGTATAGGTTTTAGTTTATCTTCAATATATGAAGACGATTACTTATTATCATACTAACGAGACATTATTGTTATATACATATTTTACTACAGAACATTGTTAAACTTATTCAATTATTTGTATATAATATATTTGTATAAATTATGTGACATTTATGTGTTATTATTATATAGATTGTAGAGAAATATCCAGCAGTGTCGCAGGCAATTGTAATAGGCAAACCTCATGATGAAGATGGCGATCATCCAATGGCAATTATAATACCAAATGAATCATATCTTGGAATTATCGATGAAGATGATATTGTAAATTTTGTAGCGAAACGTGTACCGGATCGAATGAAGCTCAGGGGGGGCATTAAAATAGTTAATAGTTTTCCAATGACTCCATCTGGAAAAATTAAAAGAGTTCTATTAAAATCTATGGTACTGAATGGAGATATTTGAGAAATAAATAAACATTACAAACGATTTTATGACTAATTTATTAGTAATAGATGTAGATCTGCTATAGCATACATTATTCACTTTATTAAATTGGCATTCAGTATCCAGAAGTATCTAGTCGATGTTATTGGTTGTCTACGGATATTAAAAAATTTCTTAATGTAAATTAATCAATTCCTTCGCTTATCTATTTAATAAATAATCTTGAACCACAGCACTAATGTAAAATAATCACTCGTTAGTAATATTTAAATTATAACTTTATCAGTTAGTAACTCAATTAGTTAACTCATTTTTATACATTTTGTTTTACTTAACCTACTTCTACTCTTCTTTAATATAAATTATAATGTAGGGAAATATCTAAATTATTCAAATGATACGACTTATTGTTATCTTCCCTCAAATCTTTTCGCTTTCTACCCGTGGTACTTCTCTGAAAAAATATTGTTTCTATTTCGGTCAAAATACGTTCCCAAGCTTTGAAACTCAAAATTTCTTTCACCCGTTTTATTATTGAAATTTCTATGACTTGTTTTATTTTTATAATCACTTTCTTTCACGATTGTAGATATGTTTGTTTCTAAACAAAAAAATTGCATAAGTTATTCGTTACATCAGCGATTTATGTGCAAATTCTTATTTCATATTTCACGATAAGCAGAAGAATGTTATAGTTGCAGTTTTAGATAAGAATGTTGTAAGAAAAAATATGGCAATTATAATGGCATTAGTGTAACTAGCTCGATAGGAAGGTTGTACGACAAAGTTTTGAAAATTTGAATTGAAAAAATTGTGATTGATATAGAAGAACCGATTTCGTGCAGGTCGCTCATATATTGATAATATTGTTTCGGAAAAATACACGAAATATGTCCTTAAGCCGGCCCTGTTTTAAAATTGGGCGAATTCATGCGGCGCCTTTTTAACTATTTTTTATAAATGGCGGACGCGCCTTTGATTATAAACGGCGGCTTATTCAAAGTATTTGTATTAAGTAAGAAAAAATTCTATTAATTTATTTCTTCAAAAACATTACAATACATTCCTGTTCTCCCGATTTCGTGGCTAAAAACACTTCTAGTGGTTAGATTTTTATGAAAATTTGTTTATTTATGTTTTCGGGTCGCTGATTTCGAAAATGCAATTTGTTTTTCAAAATTCAAAATGGCGGACCCAAAATGGCTGCCATTTTTATTATAAAATGGATGTTTTATTTGAATATTGGGTGTTTTATGCTGGTTACTGTTTTTTGACTATAAAAATGAAATTGCATTTTCAAAATACAAAATGGCGGATAAGAAAAAAATTTTTTTTCCTAAAAAAAATGTATATTGGTGCTAGAAAAGACGTTTTTTATTGTGCTTATTACTAAGTATATATAGTATATTGTTATGGTGTGATAATGTGTAATGTTTATTTTTATAAATTTTTTTTTTTTTAAATAAAATCAGATTTTAATTTGGGCGCCATTAATAATTATTTGAATTTCTTTATTTTATTATGTTATTATTATTTTTTTTTATTTTCAGGGTATTATATTGTGAGGTCAAATTAAAAAATTTTATTGCGATAAATTGTTATGGTTATAAGGTCAGATGATAATAGTCTTAAGACCGGGTCTGTTCTTTATAATGAATAAAATATTCAAAATATACAATTTCTTAATTAGCTATTACAATTATTTTATTTTACAAACATTCATTCATACTCGTAATTACATTCATAAAACTAAATTATATGGAAATGTGAACTCAAATATGATATACTAAAAGAAATACTTAAACTTAATAGAACAGTACCTTAAGTGTTTGTTATGTTCTATTTTTTTTTAAATTGGAAATTGTTACGGCCTTGCAGAATAAACGGATACTCCGCTGTAGTTCCACTCCTGTTCTTTTCCTTTTCACAACTTCTTTATCTTGGAAATTGTCCCTTTGTGAGTATTCTCACTTATTTCACTTTATTTGATTGTTTTCACTAATTTCTTATTACTACACTTATACAATTATTAATTATCAATCCTTTGAATATTTTATGCCTTTTTATCAAGATTTTAATTTTTTAAATTTCAATTAAAATTATTTTACTCTTTTCTTTTCTTGCCAAAAAAAATTTTTTTTCCGTTGTTGATTCTCTTCTTCCTTCCTTTTTTTTATTCATTTTTTTTATTTATTTTAAAAGTCAGTTACTAAATTGTCATTTCTAAATTTTTAAATTATTGTGACTTTATTCGAATAATATTATTTCTTTGTTGTATTTATTTCATTCCTATGTTATTAATTTTATCATTGCAGTTGTCAAAATTTTTATATTTTATCATTTATAACCTTAAAATTTATGTTGGTATGTCACACAAATTTTTGAAGTTGGTGCTCCTGTTTTTATCTGTCAATTTATGGATTAAATTCTTTGATTATACAGGATTTGTTAAAATTAAATAATAATTTAGAATATAGTGTTGGCCAAAACTTAATATAAAGAATGTTATTTATTTTATTGTGATAAACTGCTCTAAATAACCGAATAACAGAACTGAACTTATTGCTTTATTTATATCTTATTATTATTTAATAATTTATTTTGGATATATTTATACCATAACAATATATATAGATACTAGGAGCCAATGAAAACATCTTCCATTGTTTTTTCACGAGAAATTTTTCGAGAATAACTTTCTCAGTATTTTCTAAAATGCCGTTAAAAACGCTTTTTGATGTATTGACGAAATCTGACGGTAAGGTTTATGTTCGAGCTGATCAGAACATATACAGAAAAGCAAAAAGTGTAGTAAGGCTAGGAAATACCATATCGAAACTACTTTCGCATTCGAAAGGTTTGAGATAAGGGTGCATTTTATAACTAACATTTTTTAAAATATACATTCATGAAGCTCTGAATAGTTGGAGAACTAAAATTGCGAGAATGGGAATTAAAATATAGGATAAGTGCTTAATACTTCGCAGACACCAAGTTATTATAGCTTGCGTCGAGGACAATGCAGAGTATAAACTGAGAAAACTGGGCGGTGAGTATGCAAAATGGGGTTTGAATTTCAATATGTCAAAAACAGAATATCCACCGGTAGAAAGCATACAAAGAGACCCCGAACTGCAAATAAATAGGGTTAGACGATGTAGACAATTCAAATACGTAATTTCGGAAAATAAAACAACAAAAGAATAAGAAATACCGTGCAACAAGTTGCACAAATTCAGAACTCATTTGCTTTGGTGAAAAATTAACCCAAACAAAAAAATGACAATATACAAAATCATAGTGGAGCCTATTTTAACGTATGGATGTAAATGTTTGCAGATGGACAGGATAAAAAATAGGGACCACTTTAGGATCGTGCAGGATATCCAGAATTGAGCATACACGAAATTAAAATATATAACGAAGAACTGGTCGAGTATAAACGACCTCAGAGAGAATACAGATTAAGCAACTTCTCTGGTACGGACATGTGATGAGGATGGAGCAGAAAGGTGGCCTAAGAAAGCATTGATGTGTCTACCAAAGGATAGAAGAAGACGAGGTACACCCTCAAGGACCGAGAAAAAAGGAATTTAACAAATTATGAAAGATAGAGCTACCCGAGAAAACAAGTGGATAAATAGAAAAGTGTGGCGAACGAAATGCGGGATGCGATTTCTAAATGTTCTTTATTTTAGGTTTCTTCTGTTTCAAAATTAGTTTTTTATAGTAATTTTTAAAAGATAGATGAAAACTGACGTTTCGACTTCGTCTTTATCAAAATATGATATCGACACAATTTGCGTATTTATATTGATCAATAGATCACCTTCATCATGAATATCAACTTGGTTCTCAAGATATTTAAACTTCAATTCGTGTCATCCTATGTCAAAAAAAAAGATTAGTGATAATAAGTTTGGCTGATAGATCTATGCAACTATCAGATCCTGAATTAGATACTTAGCTATTCAAAAAGCAAAAACAGAAAGAAAATAATTATCCAGAAAAAATTATAAGTAACATATTCAAGAAAAGGATAAACAGTTACTACAATCAATTAAAAAACAAAACAGAAATGAAACATCAAAACATGAAACATTTTTCCTTACCATATGTACAAGGACTTTCCCAACAATTATTGAATTATTTTAATAAATAAGATATTAGTATAAGTCATAAAGGACATAATACATTATCCAAATATTTCAATAAATTAAAATCTAAAACACCAAAAAACAAAAGAAGTAATAAAATATATCAAGTGCCTTCTACTGATTATGACGCTGTCTACATAGGGCAGATATCTCAATATTTAGAAAATAGACTAAGAGTTCATCAATACGATAAAAAAAATAGAACTGCATCAACGAACCTTGAAATATAAAAATTCAATTCAATTATAATTTTTTCAATGGTATAAATTTTTATTTATTTTAATATATTCTCTATTTAATATGTACCGGAATTAGGGAAACATAATATTTGCGTTCGCTATTGTAATTATTTGTCTTATCATAACTATTATAAATATTACAAGTACATTGTGTATTATTCCATTTGTAGGAAAATATCCAAATGGTTAACTTCATTAGAGGTAAGTTAGCATTGATTACTTAGATTTATACTTGAAACATAATTATCGTTGCTGAAATTTTTTTTAAATTTTTTAAATTGAATGAAAATGCAATGCTTTAAATGTACCACAACCTTTTTCACATACACACACATCCATTCCCGTAAACGAAATACGAAATATCAATCAATATTGTTTTCACTTATCGATTCTAATCAATGAAGGAATCTGTGTTAAATCACCAGATAAATCGGTTGGGTAAACTAAACATCTTTGTATTGGTTTTTCATCTGCCATTTCAGATACATTTTTTATTAGAAAAGCATTGTGCGAATTGAATATAGAAAATTTTAGGCAAAAAAAGTGAAAATATTATTTTTTAATTTTTGTAAAAAATTTTCAATTTATTTACGACTACAGCTCACTAATCACTAGAGAAGATATGAAATATTTTTTTGATCATTTCAGTAGCAAAAATAAGCTAAACCTTATTTGGAAATCTATGGTTATAGTTTTGAACAGTCAAACTACACGGTAAAATTGCATTTATTACATTTCCAAAATCAACGAAAAAATTCATTTCTTTATAAGATAATTATTAAATTCTGTATAAATAAAAATAAATACATAATAATAAACCTTTAGAGACGAATTTCCAGAGACGGCTCGCGTAGATATAAAGTAGATCTGTCTGAAAAGGCAGTGAGATACTTCCAATGAGTTAAACCGAAACAGGTGTCGAAAAGTCGTCGACTATTGTCAATACTTGTGTATATTGAACTTCTGTAGGTTGTAGTTTTGAAAACATTCGTGGCAGATGATTCCCCAGGTTTGCTCTTCTCCAAAGAAAGGAGTCTCGATACGTTCTAATCGTCGGCAGGCAAATTCGGCATTCATGAGCCACGTCTGACTATCAAGTAGGTCTTGCAAGTACTGCTATAGGTGAGATTATGTTGAATAGTTCGAAAGGGTATCTGTCGTGGTAGTATCGATGGAACTGAGTTAGGCTACAGAATGTCTAGGAGTCTTGAAAACCGGGATTCGACGGGAATTTTCTAATAAACTGGGTAAGTGAGCCAGCCAGGCATTGCAAGTTGATGTTGGTATACAGCTCAAAAACCTTCCGACTGATCTCGAAAATCGCATCATGTTGACTAGACTAGAAGACATACCTGTTTGTTAAAAAATTCAATTACCCTATCCGCACTTGAAATAATTCATACCAACCGGCCCGATTTACTGATTTACCGGGATAGTCCCGATCTCTATTCGTTTGTCACGTGTCCAGCCTTGCCTGTGATTGGATAAATATTCATCATCATAAAAGTGAGTGCCAACCTAGAAAAACCGGGGAATTTGATTTTCAATTTTCACTAGACACCCAGTGCTAGCAACCTCTCTTGTATGTTATAAGCTGTCCAAGTTTCTAGATTGCCAACAAGTCTTAAGATGTTAAGAAACAGTCAATGTTGACTGCGAAAGTTATGAAATGCTTCTCTGTAACATGTAATTTTTCTAAAGTTTAATCTATTCATAAATGTTCGGGAGAATATTGTAACAAATGAAGAATTACCAGCGTTAACAGCAGAAGAATTGATGAGCTCATTCAATATTTTAGATAAAACAAAGTTATGTAAAAATAATTTTTATAGCTTCTAGTAAATATCAAAAATAATTCGGGGAAACCTCTATATTTCTATTAGAGTTTTCAGTCGCTCTTTACCACAGATTAGTCACCAGATATTGTTTTTTAAGACGACGTATATTATTTTAAATAATAATACCATCAGAAGTATCTAAAACATTATATTCTACGTGAAATATATTATTCAGTATACACGAGTAACTAAAATTTTAGAAATACAATTGAGGACCAATTATGCAGCAGATGAAGAAAATCATATATTCTTCAAACACTTAGATTTTGAATATGAGGAACGTGGATTAGGATATCATTTCTTCACATACATGCGAAAACACAATCATAAGATTGCTCAAGTATGTATTATATCAAAATCAAATTTTAACAAATTTATATAATTCAATCTTTTTATTTATGAATATACATTTTTCCTCCATCTGAATCGAATATCTTGCTATTTATTATTTTGGATGAAGGTAAAAAAATTAATAATATTAAAACCATTGACACCCGTTATCAATATTGCTAGATTTTAAAATAAGTTCTTGTTTTCTAATCCATTTTGAAAATTAAATTCCTTCCAATGGCTTCATCAATAAATTTGCTATAATCTTGATTGATGGATAACTTTAAAGTTTATTTTACTAATTTCCTCCCAAAAAAAAAAAAATTATAGCCAACTTTAATATGTTGTTAATATGTATATGGTGAGGCTTTGAACATGCAAATTTTTATGCCTTCATCTATTTAGAATTAGATTGGTTCGTCGTAAAAACTGAATCCTCGTAGTCATAAGGCTTTTTTGTGTTGCCATTGATATTTCCCTAACTTTGTAGTAGATAATATTACAATTCATGGTTTTTTAATATTTTAAAAAATGTATCCAGTCACGAATCTTTTATGACTTTGACTAATCGATAGTCAACATCTTGATTCGTTACGTTTCTAGTTTATCTTAAGTAGTAGATTTTTATCGTCGAATGTCATAGTTATCACATTTTACCTAGGATAAAAAGAAATGAATTCTGATTTTCCATCATTTATCTGATTTAATCCAAAATATCTATACTTTAACAGAATAAGCACTTAAAATCTTTTGACTGCCATTTTTTTGCTGACAATTTTAGAATCAGAATAATTCCTACGGTTGGTTCCAACGTATAATGCTACTGATTTTTGAATATTAAGACATTCTGTAGCATATTTATGGTAAGTTGAGGCAAAACTTCCAATCCTCATGATCATCAGTTGATAAATATCTAATCTACCATTATAATACCTGTTCACTCGTAAAAATGCAGCAAATGGTTTGTTGTTTAATTCAAAGTTCCTGTTTATACATTCTTCTACCGAATTACAACTTCCCAAATTTATCGTTGTCAAAATACGTTAAAGACAAACTAAAACACTACGTTGATTCGGAATAGTTCTTCTTGTACTTCTTTAGCAGTTTGTGTTATTCGAATGAACACATTAAATATCTTCATATTGAAAATAAGTAATACAAGTAATTCTTAATGCTGTACCAATTATCCAATATCATTTTACTTCTGTATAAATTAATAAATATCGATAGTTTTGCCCACCAAAACTCCAGGTTAGTACTTTATCACATGTCATTTACTAACGTTCTCAAAGGAACTAAAAGTGATTATAATAACGATATTGATAGCAGCTAGATGCCACATTTAAATTGAAACTCCTAGATTGACTAATTGGTTAAAAATGTTTATACTTTCAGCATAACCAATAAATTCTCTAAACACATCACATCCTTGCTTCATTAATTTCCAGTACTACTTCTAGTAAATAATTGTTTTGGTTATGGTTTTATGATTGTCATGTTACCTTTCTTATATTATGAAAAAGCGTCTATTTCAGTATATTGCCGATACGGAAAAAGAAGATACATACGAAGAAATTTTGGAACGTTGTGTTAGAGTTGCTCTCCATCTAAATAATAGAAATTTGACAAAAGAAGATGTCATTCTTATATGTTCAAACAACAATCAGTTCACTGTTGTTGCCTACATATCAAGTCTATTTCTAAATGTAATTATATCTACTTTACATCCGACGTTGTCAATTTTAGAGTTTAATTATTTATTAAAAGAAATCAAACCGAAGATTATATTTGTTATACCTGAAGTGGTTGATAAAATAGAAACATCATTGCAAAATGAAGGTGAGTCGTTAATACATTATTATATACTTAGATACAGGTAACACAACGGGACAAAGTCGTAAATGATGAGGACTTACTAACACACACTTTAAGAAATTAATTTTCCTAGCAACAATTTTTTTAAACTCCTTTAATTTATCTTATTACGATAAACTTTCTTGATATTAATTGAATGAATTAATTCAGCACTTGAATTGAATACAGTGCTTCTCTTAGTGTTCTTGAAGCTTGCATTATGATTCCGATCTCTGCTTTTTAGGTTTATCAATTCTAGAATTTCTAGATGACTTTTTATATTTCATGATTTCAATTTTTCTATCTAGACCCCGCTAAATACCACAAAAAGGAGAAAGTAGCAAATTTATCAGCGCTTGTAGTGGGGCAATGATCGTCGACTGAAAGTGCGTGAGCTAGCAGACATAGTAGGAATTTCAAAAAGTGCGTAACATCGCATATTAACTGAAAATTTGGACATGAGAACGCTGTGCGTAAGATGGGTGCCGCGTTTGCTCACAATATAAAAAAACAGCATCGTGAAGATGTTTCCATCGAGTGTTTGGCAATGTTTCACAGAAATAAAGCCGAATGTTTACGCAATTTCATAACCATGGAGGAAACGTGAGTCCATTAGTTTAGTTCGCACAGGCAAAAACCGTTCCATCTGCAGGGAAGGCCATGGCGTCGGTTTTTTGTGATGCGCGTGGAATAATTTACATTGACTATATTAAAAAAGGAAGAACTATCAACGGCGAGTACATTCCGAACTTATTGCAAAGTTTGAGCGAAGAAATTAAGCAAAAACGACCGCATTAGACTGAGAAAAAAGTGTTGTTTCATTAAGACAATGCACTAGCTCACACATCCGTTATTGCAATGGCCAAAATTAATGAATTAAAGTTTCAATTGCTTCCTAATACTTTGTATCCACCAGATTTAGCACCCTCGGATTATTTTCTGTTCTTAGACTTCTTAGACTCTTATTATAAAAAGGGTATTGAAGTTATAGAAAATTGCCAAAATTTTTGTGTTTTCTTTGTTGGGCCAGGTACTTCTGAAACCATCCTCGTATACAGCACCTATTTTCTTGAACCAAGTTACAAAAATTGATACAATATCCCAAATTTGATTTTTTTAATCTATAATCTCTGAGTAAAGTTAAAGTACATACCAACATAGTATTGAGCTGTCAGAGTTTTTTGAAATTTGAACTAGTAAATCAGAAATTTTTTTTGATTTCGAAATATTTACGCTTTGTTTTAATTATTTTGTTTCCAGGAATTGAAACAGAAATAATAGTTATTGGCGAATCAGATAAATATACACCATTTTCAAGTTTTTTGAAACCTCATCCAGATGAAGATTCATTTGAACCGAAACAAGTTGATAATATATTTGATACAGCAGTGATTCTGATGAGTAGCGGTACGACTGGTTTTCCTAAAGGAATTATGTTGAGTCATTACGCTATAATGTCACAAGCAGCTAATTTAATGTAAATAATCAGACAAGAGAGTATAACGTTATTGAGAAAGTTCTAGAGTAGTTGTTATATGTACATCAAAATCAAATCAATACCGAAAAGTACATGTTCATCTTCATGGTTAGCAGCACACTTTTATTGGTTTTAAAAAGGATTAACGATTTTTATATTTTATTTTCTTAAACATGACTTCTCTTTTTTTGGTTCTTTTTCATATTTCTCAAACCAACAAATACTTCATTTTATGAATAAAAAAGTAACAAAATATAACGACCCAATAAAAGTTTAATCTATGTAATGAAACATGCTCAAATTGATTCTTTCTATTATTCACTCCCGTTCTTTTTTTAATTTTTGGAATCAACAAATACTTCATTCCAGATATAATAAATAAACTTTGGTAAATAAAAGTATAAAGTACACAACTTTCTTTAGTCACAAAACACTGCTTGGACTTTCTCCAAACTGTTTTCAACATTCTTCTATTGTAGACATACGAATAATATAAACAGAGTCTATTTATCCTATGCTTCATTCCATTGGATAACAAGAATAATGTCTTTAACCGCATTATATAAAATAGGAGCAGCCAATGTCATGGTCTCAAAATTCGATCCTCATGAATGTTGGCGTTTACTTGATAAGTATAAGGTAGACTCAATCTTACTTATAGTTCTTCCAATATCAATTGCGGATTATAAAAACCGGTTCAAAACCCTTGCCGACAATATTGTTTGATCTGCACTTAATTGTAGTCCTTGGAATTTAGAAAGAAATCATTATTATTCCTCGTTAACTTGCTACAACTGAATATTAAATTATAAAATGTAAATAGACGAGTAAAATGTACCTGCCTGTAAGGGCGTTTGGCTTAAACAGGGTACCAGACGTGAACTCAGCTCTTTTTGTAACCAATTCGTTTTTTTTTCTGGAAAAAGAAATTCCAAAGCAAAAACCATAAAGGAAAATAAATTCTTTGCAAATAAAACAAAAGAAAAGAAACCTTTTCAATTCCAAAGTATCTATATAAATAATCATGGTAGTCAGAATCGTCTGAACTACAGTCATCATTTGATTGAATTATGATGGGTTGTAAATAGGGTGATACCACATACTCATCTTCTTCTTTGATAACATGTTCAACAGAGTTTTTCCAAAGCTTGGATGATGAGTCCACGTGGACTGACGATTTGTTAGATGTTTACCGGATTTTATATGGAGACCAAATATCATTTTCCATTTCTTAATTTGGTATGAGTGCCGTGCGTGTTGATGAAATATTGATTCGTCTTCGGCTATTGATATTGGAAGAACTATACTAAAAATTTACCAATGCCTAGCTTTAATTAGTTCAAATATTTATAATAGTTACAGGGTCGCAGAGAGCTGATTCTACTGTATTGAACCTCACTTTAGTTTTATTAAATTATTTATTGGCAGGTAACGGACCTCTTTCCCCCACCCTACGCCGCAATATCATTAGCGAAAACAGGTCGCCCTGAAAATATTGATACTAGCAATTTGTTAACATTTTCGATTGCCGGAGCGCCAATACCAAAGGCATACTTTTTCAAACTCAGGGAACTTGTACCTGGAACTGTTGTTTCTCAAACATATGGACAAACAGAAATTGCTGGGTCTGCAACTTGGATTGATGTGAAAAATGTGAAACAAACGCTGTGTCTACATAACAAACCCAACTCGGTCGGCATGCTTTTACCTAATATTATGTGTAAAGTGAGTATAGGCCAATTTGTTTTTCATTTATAAAATTTTTTGATTATTGATATGAAAAATTTTTAATCAATGGTTCAATCATATAAACTGATCCATTGGCACTCACGTACAATAAAATTTTTCATCTCTTCTGAGGAAACTATCCTTATGAGTTCGTTATATGTGTTACTAGAATTAAACCGAGGACTTAATAATTTAAAGTTACAAGTGGTTACACTAATCTTACTGGCGTACTAGACGAATATCAAATTGAATGAATCCAGTATTGGTTTTACAGGCTTCTTTATATATTAGTTCTGATCTTATACAATAATAATTATAAAATTAATTAATAATAATTAAATAATAAATAATTGAAGACAATGCCTTAATGAGGTTGAAGTTAAATCTATGAAACTGACAGAAATACTAAACACAGACAATTTATAGTAACGATAACTTAATGACGCTAAAGCTCATAACAATAAATATAAGTAATTGATGATGATGCGCTGCTGTGAAAAGGGTTGTTTTGGATTACTTAACTCTAACATTTAGGTATTTACTTTAATTGTAGAGGTTTGTCAGCCATACAGAAGAGGGATTAGTTTTGGTTAGTTGTAGCCATTATGTAATGCAAGAATCTTGTATATAATGTCAAACAAACATTTTTGATTGGGCAATCTTTTTTTGTTTCTTGAATCACATAATCAGTCGAAAAAATCGTTGTTCGCCGAATATCCTCACACAATATATTTGCAGAAACTGATATTTTGAAATGAAAATCATCTATAAGTTTTGAGTAGGATAATTTATTGTTTAAGTTTGTATCCATCTTTTTGATTGTATATAAGATGATTTTCAAATTAATTGAAATAAACACATGTGTTGCTCTAGAAAACAAAGATTTTATTTTTATGACAAATGCACTACATAAGTGATATTAATTGTAAACTGTTTTATATTACATAACTAAATCTCACCTAAAAAACAAAGAAACGACATTTAATGTTTATTTCTTCAACTCTTTCTTAAATAAGCAATGTTTCTTGACTTACATTAATTAACCTCTATTATCTTATTCTTATCAATCAAAATTGACCCTTGTGACAGTGACATTTGTGACATCCATAACAGATCTATCATAGATATCACAACCCACAGATAAATAAAGTGAACCATATTAAAACTAAAGAAAGACTACTTCTTTACATCTATAAAAATATAAAAACCAAAATTCAACTCTTTCAGCATTTATTAAAAATAGATTAGAAACATTGTTAAGAAAATATGTGCATTAGAAACTATTGAAGATACATGTAAGTTTTAATAAAGATGATACATTTCATAGGTTGTGAATGTAGATACTGGAAAAACATGTGGACCCAATGAACAAGGAGAACTAAGATTAAAAACAAAATCAATAATGAATGGTTTTTATAAACGAGACTGTACCGAATCTTTCGACTCGAACGGTTGGTTTAAGACCGGTGATATTGTTTATTACGACATTGACAGTTGTTTCTACATTGTCGATAGAATTAAAGAACTGCTCAAATATAAACTCTGGCATATAAGCCCGGCTATGTTGGAGGAGGTATATATACATTGTTTTTTATACTTCAAAATAAAAGTTTATAAAACATGGAAGATAAGTAGAGAATGTGAAACGACTAAGGTGGTGGGAGTCCAAAAAATTGACGATATTCGCGAAAATTGAACATAAACATTACATAAAAGTGCACTAAAAAGTGAAAAATAAGGACAGTATAGGAGTCGTGGCAAACAAGATTGGTACGTGTGACGTTAGAACTTCGTAATATATAATTTGTTCACTTAAAAAAATAAATTATAATAATACCGGACGCCTGAATTTTTTCTGTTTCAAAAATAGTATATGTCGTCTTATATCCTCTCACAAAGCGAAAGCACTTTTAGTATTGTTATACGATTGAAAAATAAAGTTTACTCCCCGTATAAAATTCGGTAAACATCTAACAAACCGTCCGTCCACGTGGACTTGATGAATGTGTGACAAAATTCATCATCTCCAGTTTTTACCAATGAAAACATCGAATCGTAAACATAAATGCATTTCTATTGGCCGAAGCTGTCGGAAGGCGTATGTAGACAATTTATTCGCAATATTCCTGCTATACAGTCTGCGATAAGCATTGGCGTGATTTGGTAGGATTAATTTAATTAATAAATTTCTTTAAATAAATAGAAATATGACGTTCTTTAGATCATGCGAATGAAGACAATGAAATTGCACAGTGTAGTGAGAATAAGACAATTATGAATATAATAATAAAGATTTAGACATATATAAACACAGCAAGTTATTTTAAATATATTCGAATGATTAAAAAAAACATATTCAGCAATATGATAATGCAATTATAATAAGAATTGCTGAATTAACTATAGTAAATAAATTTAGTAGTCATGAAAGGGTTGCAGTGGATCATTCACAGAACCGAAAAACATGTAAAAAGACAATTGAAATCATTTGACAAAGCTACTCAAGATTTTATATTTCTGACGTATCAACCTTGTCCACCACGATTCCTACCCTATCCTTATTTTCACTTTTTAGTGCACTTATGTGGTTTTTAAAGAAGTTAATTTTAATGATATTTATTTATATGATATTAAGTATTTATATTATTAAAGTATTTCCAAAAATTATTTCCGTTCTTAGATTATAGTGAACCACCCTGCGGTGTCCCAAGTAGTTGTGATAGGCAAACCCCACGACGAAGATGGTGATCATCTGATGGCAGTTATAATACCAAATGAATCATATCTTGGAAATATTGATGAAAATGATATTATAAACTTTGTCGAAGAACGTGTACCGGATCGAATGAAGCTCAGGGGGGGTATTAAAATTGTTAATAGTTTTCCAATGACTCCTTCTGGAAAAATTAAGAGAGTTGAATTGAAACATATGATATTAAAAGGAGAGAATTAGAAAAATTGTATGAATTATTAATAAAGGTTGTCGTACAATAACAAAGAAGTGAATTTTATTGTTCAAATTTTCCAACTTTCCACTTGGATTAGAAAATTTTGTTGGAAGATAAGGACGTAGGGAATATCCACATACTAGTAGTATACCTTCACTCATTTCGCCATCCTCAATCCTCATTTTTATTAATCGACTGTTACCTGTGAAATTACTTTAAAAACTTCCATATGCCATATTCAGTACAACGCGTCGAGACTTCTATATATTTATTATTATAAACATTAGGAACCACAAAAGTATTTTTTGATTTTATAACTATTATAATATTTATAATGACAATGATCTTGATATTTTATCTTTATGTGTTATCAGTTTTATTACACAATGAAGTTCAGAGTTGTACTAGTTAATTTATTATCTGTATTACATTTGAAATATTTCAATTAACCGTGCACAACACAAATATGATAAGATGGGATTGAGTTCAACGGAACTCACATGTATTAATTCAAGATCGCGAGTCAATGTAGGTGTTTTATGGAAACCGTTCATTTGAAAAAAAATCCGAATATTGATGTATTCATTTAATATATAAATGCAGCGTTCCTGATTCAAACTAAACCGATGATGTTGGGTGGTAACCAGAGACGGGCTGTTATTTAAAAACCAATCCAACTATGTAGTAGTTCATTTTGAAGGCAGAAACGAATCGCTGAAATTAAGGAGTTTGTCTATTCCTTACAGTAACGTGGTGTCAGAACATCTGTTAAAACTCTTCATACAGATATGCTTTCGTTAAGGCATTCTTCAGTTTTCTACTGGTCGTAGTTTCCCTAGTCCAATCTTTCTTTAACAATTTCAATATCGTATTGGTGCATCTCGTCCACAAAAAAGCTTTTCGGTCCGTCGATTATTCACATATGTAAAAATTTCAACAGATGGGTATGAGAAAAACGATCGATTGTTAAACTCCTTTTGCGAATACCTATTTTCTGTTCATTTTTGTTCAATAATCTGAATATCTTTTGCTTCATTTAAAATATCACGAATTTTGTCCTTTCGAACTTATGCGTCTTTAACATGTTTCCGGCGTTTTTCTTTCCTACAGAATAAACGTCTTTGTAGCTGATTAAACTAACGAAGTAGTAGACAAAATAAGAATGATTTTTCTTTGGCCGGCTTGAGTCAACACATTGACACCAAGAGCTTTCCTAATGCTTTAAGTTCTTATTTCTATTCAGAAATGAAGAATATTTTTCACCATTCCATCTAGGAACGCTTTAGCTGGAGTTGACAAAACTGAACTTTCATTCTTTTTTGCAAATTAATAAACGCATATCATTACTTTGCAAAAATGAGATCAGAGGACAGAAAGACAATCTCTTGTGATTTGTTTATTTTTTTTTTAAGAAAATGGCGGGATGTTTATATGGGATACGGCTTCTTTTGGAAAGATCCCGATAAAGAAAAAAAATAATTTAGAGAGCTAGATTTGGGTTTTTTTGTGTAGTACTGGCTCAGTGTGTGTGTGTCCGCCAACTATGTAGAGTGAAATAAAATTTAGTAGTTTAAGAAAAGAGAAAAATTGATCAAAACAAATTTTATAGAAAAACCACAGTCTCTAACACTCTTTGCGAAGAAGCTAGATTTTTAGCAGATGTTTTTAGCTTAACTTGACACTATTTTTTCCCACGTATTATATTTACTCAATTATAAGATTGGACAAATGATGTATTAGACACTTTACAGTTGGACGTCCTTAGATAGGCAGACAGATTTAAAGAATTAGTCAAATTAATAATTTTATATTTCCTCGAGTAATGTTTTTTTTTCAAATCGAGTAGGAAATATTTATCAAAACTGATGCTGCATTAGATATAAACTAACTGCCTCTCGTGGTGATATTTTTGCTACAAAATAATAATATCTAAAAATGCATTTGTTCAAAATTTCTTAATCTATAAATAAAAATTCATGAAATACGTTCCTGGAATATGGATTTATATAGGTTTTCTCTCTAAATATAATTCATTGATATTTCTATGTCAGAGCCTGAAAACATGTAATCATGCTCTGATGTAGGTAAATCGAATAAACGTGAGTAGAAAGTTTAAACATCACGTAATGTGTGAATAATAATTTTCTATAAATAGGTAAGCAAACAAACAAAATTTATATGTGAATTATATAGATTAGAAAACGATTTTAAATACTATTTCCGAAAAATGATAATTTATTCCTAAATGTGGATTTTATACCACAATGGAAGCATAAAACACAAATGTTAGTGAATCGTAAGAATTTTGGCCATTTTTATGTTAAATTCCTTACCTCGAGCGGATAATTATTCCACAACACAGCCGCTCCGACAGGGTACTTATTGAACAAGATTTTTATTCACTTGAAAAAACTGGATTGACAAAACTCGTACAACTGATGAAATAAGGGAGATATGTGACATCCAAGATGTAGTGAGATGGGCGAGAAATCGGTGAAGGGAATGGATAGACCACGTGGACAGAATGTCAGATGACAGGTTGGCAAAGATTGCAAAGAAAGAAAAACCGAATACATCCCGACTACCAGGACGACCACCTACAAGTTGGTATGAAATCTGGTTTCCATCATTCCAACTGCAGCTAGATAACCATTGATGCAAACACAGGACTAAGTCCTAATACGATGAAGAAGAAGAAATTTAACGGTTGGAAATACTGCTTTAACTCCATAATTGGCCGAATACTAATAAAAACTGGTGCCAAAAAAACGCATGAATTTAAAACCAGTATAATTTGCTTTTTACATACATACAAAATCGTCTCACATGAATACAATGTTTAGATTATCCAATTTATGACTTTGTTCATTGGAATATCGATAAGCACTGTAGTGAGCTGATCACTTTTAGAAGATTACATCAGACAGATGGCGTCTTTCGGCGTCGATACACATCAAAGGTCTTTCTTCGAAGTTTTCCATTCCCTTTGACAATCATGCTTCATAACTAATCCAGTTGTGCGAAAAGAAGTAAGCCAACCATTTCGTGGAACATTGAACTCTGTGCGCAAAATTTTCAACAACGAAAACGCGCCATTGCTACTAAAACTGGACGCCCTAACCTAGAAAACAACCGCCCTACCATTACTAAACTTAAATTCATGCGTTCTTTTTGAGCCACTCGTTATATGTTTTACACAAATGAAACAATTTCGTGTGCATCTGGGAGACCATGGTTCGTGTGTTTAAGTTGTGGATTGTATATTATTAATACCATAGTGAAAATTGAATATAAATACTAATTCTATATACAAGGCCTCAATGGATTGTTTGCACCCAAACTCATGACGTATTTTGACGCATACTAAATGAGAATATAAATATTTTTGTCGGCACTTACCCGTACTTTTTCTATAAAAGTACTTGTTATTGTTAGCTTGAAGGATACATTCACATAATGTGAGATATCTTAAGTGCATATTAACAATATAAACCACAGATTTCTATACTAGTTGTCCCTAGATTGTTTTAAAAATTGTTCGATTGATAAGTAGCATAAAAATTATGAAAACTGCGAAATTATTAATCTTACTTCACAGAAATTTCACAGAAAAAGATATACAAGTATTTCTAAAGGAAAATAAGGAGACACAACCACAAAAAGGCATCTGAAATATATAGGTCTTTGTATAAAATATCATAATCTACCTCGGTTTTAAATGTTCCTAGATAAAAATGACATTTGCAACAATTATTCAATCGGTATGTCTTTTTTTGTCGTGTTCATTTTGGAAATAATCATGCTTATTATTCTATATTATTGAAGCTGGACAAATTTTCATTAACTCTAGATTACTTAAAGAAGTAATTTTGACAACATTTTACTATCAATTATTTTAAAAAAGTTATTTATAATGACAGGATTACGAAATTTTGTACAATATCTAATTGCGTTTATTGGTAATTATAAATACATGCCCCTCCTTCAATTCCGGCATATATATATGTTATACCAATATTGCCCAAAAGAAATAATGATTGAAATTTTGAGTTTTCAAATGACTTTTATTTAATTGCGTTCTAAAACTTGTCCAGACATATATAAGTTATCAAAGAAATTAATAACTTCTTCACTAGTTACTCCCGACAAAGATATTGAAGAAAATAAAACAAAACCAGTTGGCACCATCAGAAGAAATTATCGAAAGCAGCTAAATAATAGAAAGATAAAATGCCTCACTTTTTTCATTCTTCTATATAAATCATAAATCACAAATTGTGTTCTTACAACATATAAAAATAGCCCAAATGAAAGAGAAACTGTTCTAAGTTCTAAACATAACTTAGTGAAAACTGATCATATTAATAAATTAAATATGGAATGTCGGATCAAATGGGCAGAAAATATACAAGAAAAAACTAGTTCTCGTATAAATTGAATGTGAAGAATCTGGGTTCTCTAGTATCGCAGCAAGAAAGGGGGACATAATAGATTCTTTGGGTCACAGTGTATACGAGACCCCAAATCCATACATACAAACATGTAAAGAATTCTTTAACTATTAGTAAAAGTACACAATACATTATATATTTCATCATTTGTATGGTACCGTTATTATTTGTTAATACTTTGTTCTTTACGTTGTCGTCGAAGTAATCTTCGGCAACTGCTTCCCACCTTTCTAATTTCTTTTACATATGAGTAGTCAACACCTCCGCTCACACAAATTAATGATCTGTGTAAAATTCAAGATCTTTTAGTTTTAGAAACATAACAATTTGTATGCCCATGGCAAAACTTTTGATATGACGATTGAATACTCACTGCTATCTTAGTAATTAACATTTTGGAAAATAATTTGCAATGTTTTGATTACCCGGGAATATATGAAGTGACAGTTAAAACTGACGGTATTTTTGAGAATAGAGAAAGAGAGAATGAAATGCTTTATTGCTAAAAAAATTGTTACAATTTGTAGACAAAAGCTTGTAAAAACTAAAAAACAAACATTAAAATAACTAAATAAAGATAAAACAAAACAATAATGTTCCGTGCCTCAAAGTACCTCAAAATTCTAATGCAGATTCATTGAACCAATGAACAAACAAGCATCCATTGTATTTCTATTTTAAATTTGAGTGTATCATGGTACAGGCAAATTTATGTTATGTTTTATACAATTTTCCAAAATAAGAATAAAAAAAAAATTATTCCGAACGAAATTGTCATACTATATACAAAATACTCGTACACAATATTGTTAAATCATCAAAACGTGTTTTCAAAGTAATCAAACAAATTGGTTCCAGTCTGTTTATTTTTTCATTACGTCCTATTATATATCCAAACTGATTTTCAAGCTGTTAACACAATGTCTCTTCGGCATAAATTAAAATAGAAAATGAAATTTCTCTCTCAGCTATTAGCCCTTTTATTAAAAACGTGCCGAACCTGCCCTAGGCTCTTCACATAGCCAGCTATAACATTATACCCAATGTTGCGAGTCTCGGTATGCAATTGACTTTAAACGCTATTGATAGTTCTCACCCGGATTGGTCAAACCTTGTCCCTCCTCTAGGTTAAACAATATTTATTAAGCTTTAGGTAGACAGTTGTACTTTTTTTCAGTGCCCTTTGTTACTTGCATTTGTGGTTATCACTCTGTGCCTCTACCGAGAAATGTGAGTTTGTTTTCTGAGAACCAATTTTATTAGTCACAAGTGGTCTTAATCGTATAAAAATGTTAATGTATTTTAATTTTTTTCAAATCACGACCGAAACATAATTTTTTTTATCAATTATTGTGGAATATCTTTCTAGATAATAACTAAATCACTTATTAGTGCATTAAATTTAACAGGTAAAAACCTTTTATTGCTATAAAAGATATAATAAACCTGCATTGAGCGAAAAATTATTAAAATCAAATTTGTGGAAACTATATCTCACTATGAACTGTCTTTGGAGTCAATTTTGAAAAATAACCGACAACTAACGTAATAATCATGGAATATATTTGAAATTAGGAGATCATGTAATATGAAAAACTTCAAATTATCATTCTGTATTTTTTGCAATTTCACTAATACATTAAGTAAATAAACTAATCACACAATGAAGAAATAAATATGATTTAATCTTTTATCAATAGGAAACTAGTTAGGAAACAGTTGTTTTGAAATAATTTCTGAAAAATGTTTCGTAATACGTATTTATCTAATTTATTAACATTTATTTATCGCATCTGCGTTGAATTCGATGGATATTATTATATCACGTTGTAGATCAATTTTCCATTTTTTGCTTAAATTTTAACAAAATTGAACATTGAATTCAAGGGTCCCTACAAATGACATGTATCTCGGTTACAAGAACGACTAATCGTTGGGAATCGTTTCATACAAAACTTAATTCTTCCTTTTGCGCTACACATTCCTTGAAAAATTATAAAATGTCAAATTGAAACGTATGTAAAGATTAAAAATTTTGATGTTAATACAAATAACCTAACCGAACCTAACCTAGCTATTTAGATACTATTATATAAATGTTGCTTTTGAATAAGCTAATCAAAGTTGAGTGCACCATTTGGTTCTGTTATTAAGACGTTACTTCGCAACGAGTTTACTACTACTCCTTTTGGTATCATTCGATACCACAAATCAATGAATATTTTTTTTTTCTCTTCATTTAAACTCAAACCCTGACTTCTTCGCTTTTTTTGGTTAGAATTATCCTTTACAAATCCATTGTTTTTAATTTCTTACTGCAGTGACATTATTCATACTAAACATTCGATTCTAGTGATAATTAAACTATAGCTTCCAAATTCTCGATCCCCTTACATTATATTGTAGAGTATTAGCTTCATTATCAAGCTTTTATCACCTTTACTAACTGTTTAATGCTTGATTGAAATAATTAGTTATATATAGTGGGGAACGAAAGAATTTTTGTGCTATTTAGATTTAGATTTTTAATGCAGTTTCATTCATTTTTGTCAAATTGATGACATTTTCTAGATATTGGGATGTCTGCCCTATGTATATTCAAGAAATATTGAGAAAATGATATAATAAAATAATAATGAAACACAATATTTTATTAAAATAATGATTAATGTAGACAGCTTACAAAAAAATTGAAACAGGACCCCCCTAGGAATTCGAATCGGAAATAAGCAAAGAATTTTTATTTAACAAACATTTGTAAAACTATTAAAAAATCGTCTAAAATAGAATGGTTCCCATATTGAACATAACATCTTCGATCAATTGGAGTTGAAACGTAGGTTATTCATCTACGTAATCATTTGCAAACTACTTTACACAATATTTTAACTACATCAAAAATAAGTTCATGGGATAAATCCAATTTCATTTAATTTCGTCACAACAAATACAATTGTGAAAGATTTATTAGATATAAAGGAACAAAATTGAAATTAGCTAATAGTCCCTTCAAATTTGAGAATGAAATATACAAAAATTGATGGTTTAGCTATGGGAGCATCCAAATAATTTTGTAATAAAACATCTTAGAAGCATAATAAATATCATTAGACAACTCTTTTCTGTTATATAAATGACTCTGTTACTGCTATACCAAAAGAATCCAAATATCCAATTATTACCATGAAATAGATAATCTGGAATGAACAAAATAATTTTTTGATGTCACAGTATACAAAATCAACAAAAACAAAAAGCAGTATTGTATACAAAATGAACTATTTAACTAAGTAATCTGAGTTTATATGATGGAAAAGCAGAACTGTATTAGGAGTAAAATCGATTAATAACATGTATGAGGTTCCTTGTAATGATTGTGTTGCTGTTAACATTGGACAGACATCGCAATGTTTAGAAAATATAATAAGAAGTTATAAAAACGATAAAACTGCTTTAAAATAAAAAAAAACTATTAATAATAACAAGGTCATGAATAATTCTAACAAAGTTTCAATTTCTATTTATGAATCTTATTAGAACACAAAAAAAAAGAAATTTCGACGAATATCTTTAAATTATTAAGTGATTAATTTATATGTTAGGGTTGTCAATCTGAAGTTATATGTTTGTGAAGGTCAAGCACCAAAATATTTTATAAAATATTTATTTAAGAAAATATTATACGATGTGTTTCCTTGATTTCTAAAAACGAGTATATAACGAACATTTCAACACTTCGCAAAATACGAAATGAGAATCACTTCAACATTTTAATAAACTTATAAATGTTTTGTTTTTCAAATAGTTAGCGTGTTTTAAACATCATCACAAAATTATTTATGGTACAACCACAAGCATCATCCATTCTAAAAATATTATTTTTATCTATTTTCAAAACTAAATTGTTTACCAACGAATATTTACGCGTAGATGGTACTATCTCCCATTTTTTTATCATTTACACTGTATTCTAATCATCAACAATAAATTATTAAATATTCAAGGTTAAGTCAACGTTATGTTTTCAAGTCAACTCGTTGAAAATTAAGCTGCATATTTACGTTGAAAGTGTTGTTCAATTCACTCACTATTTACATAATATTATCAAAAAAATGAGTAACTATTGGATAGAAGGCAATATTATTAAAACACAGGATGTTAATTTTTCCGCCGATCACTTGGGTGGAATAGGAAATGTATTTTTTCAACGAATGAAACAGAATGGATCCAAAGTTGCGCAGGTAAGTATTAAGTATTTAATTAAAGTGAAAGTAATTCTGGATAAGCAAGAAATTCATCATTTTTTATCATTATAATAACGAGTCCCTGGTAATTCATCAAATTAACATTTTTACCCTTATAAACGATAGACCAATCTCCGCGTAAGATCCTCTATAAATAACGATCTCTAAGTGTTGAAGAAGCCCCCCAGTGATACACTATTTTTTGTCTTTATCTGAAAGAAACCAAATGTTCTAATGTTTACAATATTTCATTAGTTTTTTTATGGGAAAACACCCATATTAAGGTAAGCGGAAGGTAGTACTGACCTAATTCATGAAAGCTTGATTCAAATTAATAAGGACTGGAAAGTGGAGTCACTTTCTTAGATTGAATTCAAACGAATACATTATTTTCATTTTTTATAAGTACCACAACATTTTGCCATCTAGTGTGTAAATTTTCTACCCCAGATCGATAAAAATCAATCGGTTTTTGTGTACTATATCTCGAGAATATGCCTTCTTGAGATGGAAATCCGGCTTCGCGTTACTTCGAGAGAGACTACTAAGAGCGAGATACAGTGATCAAAAAACGGTTCTGTATATTGCTATACTTTGCATGTGATGGATCTGTTGGCTTTGTTCTATTCGAACAGATTATGGAGAACCTAAGCCTTTGCTCTGCTTACTTTCTCAATCTGTTGCAAATGTTTTTGGATGATCGATCAAAGCTGGTTAATGGAGTTTGAGAGTTTCTCTATTCCCGATCAATTTGCTTGCCATTTCACCCAAAATTCACAAATCACAATAACCTTAAAATGCATTTGATATGTCTTCGAATTACGCATCGCAGTAACGAGATCACTTTCCGCTCCATACAAGTGGTAATTTTCTTCTCAACATTCAGTTTTGTTTTCTAAAACCTTTTTCTCTTTGTACAATCATAATAACTTCTATCAGTGAAGATTATAGCAAATAAGTTTCAAATGTAACATAAAATTTCAGAACTGACCTATAATTTTCTTCTTTGCTCAGATTCGTTCCCATAAACTAAATTTTCACTTACAGTAAACGGCACACGATATCTCAAATAATCTGATGTAACGAGTTTTTCTAATTTTTGTACGTTTTTTCATCTGTTTTTGAAATCGAAAGACTGTTGCTCGTCCTCAAATTATTCCTTTTCCCTTTTAAATCAAACATATCACTTCTAAATATTCTAAAGTTACTTCTTTATCACCATTGACAAATTTCAGCATTTCGTGTACTCTTCAGAAATTTTTTGTCAATTTGCAACACAAAATAAATGTTAACTAACTTAGTTGCTGCTATAATGAGATATTTACCGTTGTTGTTAACAAAAAATTCTTTTATAAGCTATAATATTGTCAATCTTTCAAAATAAATTAATCTCATGTAATTTGCGCTCCTATTAAATTTGCTTCTACCATTACCGTTTTAGATATACGCACCAACGGGAGAGAAAGACACTTTTGATTCGCTTCTTCAAAGATGTATAAGAACAGCCATTGTTTTACAGAAAAAAGGAATAAAGAAAGGAGACATAGTCACAGGATGCTCAGATAACCATCTGGATGCATGCGTTCCGATAATTGCTTCTCACATGATCGGAGCCATTCCTTGTTCTCTTGATCCAACTTTATCTAACATTGAACTTGAGAAATTAATTTCGGATGTAAAGCCGAAAATTATTTTTACAGTACAAAGTACTTTGAAAGAAATCAGATATTTTACGAAAAAATTGGAATTGAAAACTGAAATAGTAGTTTTCGGTCCTACGGAGGAATTCACAGCATTCTCTGAGTTTATAGAACCGCAAGAAGAAGAACATGAGTTCAAACCTATATTTATCAAAGATCCCATGGAAACTGCCGCTATATATTTCAGTAGCGGTACTTCCGGCTTCCCTAAAGGTATATGTTTGAATCATTATTACTATTTTCATCATTCGCCGCTAGTTCCGCCAGCTCAAAATAATGATGTGGATAAACTGAGACAAATATATGAAATGAACATAAAAAAATCTGGTACTAGTTTCTTAACATATGGGTCTCTATATTGGAATTCTTCTGGTGCGGGATTATTTTTGTCTGCTATTACTGGAGTTACTAGACTTTTGTGCAGCACTTTCGACGCTAAGGAATTTTGGTACTTGGTTGACAAATATAGAGTAAGTACAACTTATAAACCATATTTTTACGAAATATATTTTGGTTTTTGTCTCTTAACGAAGGGAACTTAACAAATTATTTATATTGACAGGTCTCAGGGGTATTCTTAACCCCTTTTCAAGTAACAGAACTGGTGAAATGCGGTAAACCCGAAGACGCTAGCTGTGATACATTAGTCAGAATCTCAACAGGAGGTGCGGCTTTATCCAAAAAATATATTTTCGCTTTGCAGGAAATACTTCCGGAAACCGATATAGTACCGACGTACGGACAAACGGAAATAGGTGTTCTAACTAGTTTTCAACTTCATAATAAAACCCAAAGAGAATTGTATAAAAGCAATCCTGATATTGTTGGATTGCCGATGAGAGGAATTTGGTACAAAGTGAGTAAAAAAATTCATCAATTAATTTTGGAATTCGCCGTTATTGTCCTATTTCATTCCAGTCCTCTACTCTCAGGTCTCTATTTATTATCGCACGTGCAATGCATGAGGTCATCATCTCTCTGGAGATTCCCAATCCAGTATTTGCTTGAGCCTCCAGTGCTCTGACATTCTTTGTGACCATACCATACCAAGCGTTCTGTTTTCTACTCCACTTGTTACTTCATTTCTGTGGTTCTTGTGACTTTTAGACACGTTCTCATATAATTAAATTCGACTGTCCTGATCTCGTTTCTTATTAGTCAGTATTGTTCCATAGCAAACCTATGTGTGACAGGTTTTCCTCGTGCTCTATGTCTTTTAGACATGTTTGAACTCGGTATTGGTTAATCCTTAATACATAAAAGTTAATAGTTTTTTCCCCAAAACTAAATCTGCATTCTGGATATTTATTTCACGTCCCCATAATTCGTATTATTCTTTAGCTTTGGTGTTATATACCCAATTTTTTCTTTTTCCTTTGCAATAAAAATTTGATGAAAAATAGTGAACGCAGTACATTCTTTTACATTTCTTGTTTCATTTCTGTAAGACCTGCTCAATGTATATATTGAAAGATGTGGGTAATAAGCCGCATACTTATTTTAGTCCTTTTCATAATTGTGTCCTTGGCACAATATATTGAAGCTTATCATTTTCCAAAATTTGCTGCAACCTTCAATATATTGGTTTTTATTCTAACTAGCCTTGATATTCCTGGATTTGTTGTTTGTGTGACCTGTCTCCTAATAAATACATGGATCTACTTTCTTTGGAATCCTAATTATTATTGGTTTTTATTTTTGTAACAAAGAGTCTTACGATTTAGAAAATGATGACTCTAATTCCTCTAATTATTGATTGATACATTATTTCTTTCAGTATATGTTGGATTCTAAAAGCAAATAACTTCCTAAGTTCACCCGATAACCCCGACCGTTAATTAGTGTTCAAAATATATTTTTTAGCTTCACTTATTAAACCATATCGATAAATTCCGCTCTAGTAAACAGAAAACAAACAAATACAATTAGTCAAACACTTTTTTGATGATTAATTTATTCAGGTGTGAAAATAATATTGTTGACGGAAAGATCTGCTTCATACGTTGATTGCGTGAGGAATTACGAGTTCAATTAATTTAATTTGGTCATTGTTTTCATCATTAGTTTTTCATATATCAAATAATCGGTAGAAAATAAATCAGGTATATCCCAAATGCAGAATCCACAACCTTTGCTAAAAGTTTTTTGTTCGTCTTTAACATGACTAGCATTTTGATGATACGTAGTGATGAATCCAAGCTTCTTTGATCATATTTGAATGCAATAAATCATTTCTATTTTATCTAAGCAGTTCCAAACTACGTTCTGAATCAGACATGCAGCTTTTTCACGGTCGTATGCTAATTTGAAATGAGCTTTTCCTTCACAATTTTCATGACTATTTTATACTGTTTAATGTTTGTAGAATTACCATATTAATACGCTCAAATGTTCTTCAAATAGTAATTTTTCTGTTACAAAACAAAGCTTCGTCAACACACAAAATTGATTTTTCTTCTTTGTTTAAAAAAACTGGAAAATTGTTTTTTACAAAATGTATCGGATGAATTATTGATGTGAATGAGTTCAAAATTTTACAGATAACGTTTGAAATATGGTACTTTGAAGGGAAAGTATAAGAAATATGATGAAATATATCCGACAGACTCAAATCATTTTGCATATATGCATTTTCAGATTTGGTGCAAATATTTTTCAAATTTTGCAGAATTTTTTCTATGTCAGTATTATCTACTTGAATTCTCTATTATTTAAAAAAGTTTCTATAGTATTAACTTCATTCGATGTCTTCTCTTTTTTAAAATTTTTATTAATTCTAACTCAATAAATTTTCTTATTTTCAAGTACGTATTCTTATACTAAGGTTTCTAATATGAAAAACAATATTTCGGAAAATCAATTCAAACTTATCTAGAAATAAATTAATTTTATCAAAAATACGTGATACCATATAAATACTTGATAAGTTTTCATACATACCAATGACAGATCATAAAAATGATTTTTTTGTCAAAAGTATTTTCCTAGAGATAAGATTCTTGAAAATTGCAAATCATTGTAGGAATTTGATTATAAAATTGCAAATCATTAGAAAGTGAATCACAATAATATTTTTCTACGTCCGTCACAATATTCACGTTTTTTTTTTCATTCATTTGCATTCATAAAGAATGTAATTTCTGAATCGGTCAAAAAGCATGAAACCGTAGTTAGCAATAGAAGCAATATTGTAAATGTTCACGATCCTATCAACAATCCAATAAGTACTAATACACCTATAGACGATGGTATTTCTTTGAACTCGTTAAATGTTGCCAATTCAAATACCAATAGTAATTCAAATTAATAATGCTTACAGTTATACTGTTAATATTACTATTATAAAATAAAAATTGATAAAAGGTTTGTCGAATTTATTTAAATCTACGGACGTGGAGAAAATTTTGTATGAAACTCGTGAGTAAAGTTATATTTTTTCACTTACTTGTTACATAAATAACTATTTTATATAAAGGCTACAAAAGTGTTGAAGGTACTTTCTGGAAATACCCTATAGAAAATTTGCCCTTTTAATTATTTTAATTCATACTAATATTATAAAGAGAAAAGATCTGATTTTTCACTAATGAAAATCTATATTATCGACGAGTAATACGGACTATATTCAAGACTCTACTAAAGTACTAAAAAATCCTACAGTTGATCTGCCTGAATCTAAAAACTCAACAAGATTGCTAATCGGTCAAGAAAAACTCAGTTTTAACTCATCATTAAATGAAACACTACATGTTCATGATATAAGCTACAGAATTGAACACCCTAACGAAAAGAAATGAGAGGTGCAAAAGAAAATTTACGCAATCGTTGTCATGTTTAGTACCACTCGCATTTTTGGATTTATAAAAGAAACAACGATTTTTTAGTAAATTTTGTTTTTATCTAATATATTCAGTAGTACAAATAGTTTCAGAGCCTTATCCTCTTATTTTTTTAACTAAGAAATAGATAGTAATCGTTTCTCTATCTTGTTCTGTTGAAACTAAAAAATATTAAGACTTATTAGTACAAACAATTGGCACCTCTCGAAGAGGTCAGGTACAGATTCGACTGCCTTCCTTTGGAAATTATTTACAATCCTTTGGTTCGAAATGCGCATATGAATTATTTTGTATTTTTTATAGGTGGTAGATCCGGAAACTGAAGAAATTCTTGGTCCAAATCAACCAGGAGAACTACGAGTTAAAGCAAAAACCGTCATGAACGGTTACTACAATAGAGATTTTTCAAATAGGTAATTCTACCCAAACATCTAAATTGAAAATCCAACAAATATTATATTTATAAATTTTTAAGATAAGTTATATCTCTATAATCATTTCACATATAAAGAAGATAATGATTTAAATTAAACTTCTAATGATATTCCTATTGAATTCGCGCGCGTTTCTATAACCAAGTCATCTTCAGAGATCTTCGTGTGAAGAATAATTTTATAAAATTCTTGTTTAAATTCCATTCTATTTTTTCAAGATACGACAAAGATAATTGGTTCCGAACTGGTGACGTTGTAATGTATGATGAAAACTGCTATTTCTACGTAGTAGATCGACTGAAAGAAATGTTGAAATATAGAGGGTGGCATATTCCGCCGGCCATTTTGGAGCTGGAATTATCACATCTTCCTGCAGTACGACAATCAGTAGTAATAGGTAATTTAACATCATTCTAATTCAAATAATAGGAAAGCTTGGAATATTCTTTAGCTTGGTATATGTCACAAAAGTTATATTTAGCTGATCTAATAAACGTGTAGTTTTAAAATTTTGACTACACGGTATTAAGTGGCATAAAATCTCGACCAACATACACTACTTTCTAAATATAACACACATTGTTTAATGTTGAATTTCTAGAAACTAATATATCTTTTATGAATTCTTCATTTGAAGGGCATAACTAAGCTAAACCTCGAAGGTTTATCTACAATAAATCTATACCGAATCAATATAAATATTTTGGAGTCCCAAGTTTTGAAATTGAAATATTTTAGTAAATAAATAATATTCAGCTCCTTTTTCAATCAGAATAGCATGCATTTTTCACTTTAAAACAAAACGAAAATAGCGTAGGATATTAAAACGTACCTAACCTCGAAGTGAGTGAAAATAGGAATACAAATTGGGTTTATAACGATCACATTGAAGTCATGTGATGTTTTCCTTTAATTGTGAGGGTATTTTAGGTTAGAGGTTGTTCAAGAGAACTTCAGTTACCTGCTAGGTGTTACAAAGGGGGTTGCGAAACGGTGTGCGGAAAAAATGACATAAAAAGTGGGCGAACTGCTTAATTTTTTCTTGTGACAACCATTTTTTCTACAAGTCGTATTTGCTTAGCCATTTTTTGACAACTAAAAGTCTTTTTGTTGATCCACAACTACTTCATTCGGCAGATTTAGCACTATGTGATTTTTGTCATAGAAAATGTTACCATTCCAGGCCACGAAAGAACATATAGAATAGATTTAGAAAAAAGCTTTCCCGAAATGCTTGCAATTATAATCAAAAGGTAGTACTAGAAAATTAAGACAAATTTTTTATCAATTTTTTACTTCGCCTTTAATAAAATAATTTAGTTGAATATACCTCGTATTGAATTGAATTTATACTATTTTCTATGCATATTTGTGTTCATGGGTGTGTGATTTGTTGACTCCGTATCTAGTTTTTCAGGCAAAACAGAAATTCTAGTATAAAATTGTCTTATTTCTCTTATAGGAAGGAAGCACGAAGAAGATGGAGACCACCCCATGGCACTAATAGTTTTAGAAGAAAGCTACAAAGGTAAAATAACTGAAGAAGAAATTGAAAAATACATAGAGAGTAGGGTGCAAGATAAGCAGAGGCTGAGAGGAGGGATTATGTTTATCGACAGTATACCTTTAACTCCATCTGGCAAGGTGAAAAGAAAAGAGCTTAAAGTACTCGCGAACGAACATCACTGTTGGAAATATGCTAAAAGACCATCGATCTCGTAAAATAGGAATTACTGAGCAAACCATATTAAAACGATAAAAGTCACGAAGAATTTATATAGTTTTGGAGCTGAATAACGAGTATTTTACACTATATTTTATGATATGATATTATTTTCTATTTATTTATTTTAAATGGACGGTATGATATTTTTCTTATTACAATTTATTTAAACGAAACAATCAAACGAAAATAATGACAGTATAATAAAATGGTAAAAGTTAAAAAGAATATCAAATCAAAAAACAAGAACGAGAATGATTGTTTGTTTGAATTTTTAAAATATTTAGTTAAACTTTGCTTTACAATTTATTCATTCAAATGGCAATTGATGAAAGAATTTGTAAAATACCATTCGATTTGTTACGTTTTTCTTCAAACATTTTGAATATTCCTTTATTCACGTATTGTAGCACAGTAGTCACTTCTGTTTCAATTATTTGACATTCGAATTATTGAAGAAATTAATTTGTTATCGACCTCCCACTTCAGTCCTTGCCGTGTTGTATTCTCAATGCTTTTTTTATCTTTCTTTATGTAGGTTTGTGTAAACAGACATTTTTTTAGTCAAGTAAGAAATTGTATTAGTTTACATTAAGACACCACTCGCGAGGTTGTTCTAGTATAGTTAAAGGTCTCATATATTTATCGCACTAATTTTTCATGAATTTTGTAAATAGTTTCCTTTCGTATCTTATCGTTAAGATGTTTAGCATTTCAATATTTTTCTCAGCATACCGTATATTTTGTGGAAGTGTTTAACATTTCATATCTTGATTAAGTTTACTGGTCCGACCTAATATTGGAACTGATCATTTTTCTGATTTACTAGATTTACGAGATTAACATTTATATTATTATATTGATAATTACAAAGTTGTAGCAAAAAAAGCAGCTCTTGTTAACATCTATGCTTTTTTCTTCATAATCTTCCATTTAGATTCTCCAATTCTTGTTATTTTGGCGTCTTCATAGACTGGTGAGTTTACGAAAAAAAGAAGTTCCTTATTTCATTTGCTAGAATAAATAAATCAGAAGTGGCTACTGGGCCACAATACGTGAACAAAGGAATGTTTGAAGCCAAAAGTAACAAGCCGAATGACATATTACAAATTTATTCATTAAAATTGAAATTTCTGCAATAAAACAACGATTTTTTTGTAGTACCTACTTAGTAATTTTGTATCTTATATTAAACAATAGGAATATAGTCAATTAATGTGGTGCAAATATTATTTCTCACGAAAAAAAAAAATTAGTGAGTAAAATTATTCCAGTTATAACTACATAAAATATTGATGTATTAACGAGAATTTCGGATTATTTTGTTGAAAGATTAGGTGTGAATTTTGATTTGATTTTTATTTCATCAAATCAACTTGTAAACATACTCAATCTAAAGTAATATTGTTTGATAGAAAACAACTATGTGCCTGATTTTAGTAAACTTCCTTATTTTGACATATGAAAAAAATAATAAGGAGTTGAAACCTATTACTTATCGTTTCTTCATATTAAAATAATCCGTAGACATGTGAATAACGCCGATTTTAACTTTTATAAAATCGTAGCGATTATTTTTAAGATGTCGCAAAATCCTCACCTTACAAAATCTGTTAGAGGTAGTATAATTTTAATGAATCAAAATTTATTGATGCTATTAGCATAGTGAAATTTTTGAGCACCTCTTTTAAATAGTTGTTTCGATAATTTGAATTTAACGATTTTTTAAGTCATGACTTTTTGTAATGAAATTTGAGTAAGCAACTTCAATGTAATATCTTTTCGTTAGAAAATTGATCTTGTAAATTATTGTAAAGCATTTTAATAACACAAACAACATAGATTCAAAATTACACACATATATATATATATATATATATATATATATATATATAATTATAAAAAAATTTCCTTAGTCCACCTCCTTTGGAGATATTACTTCCTACGAAGTAAGTTTGTTCTCCTGAAATTTTGTAAATTTTGCGAATTTAGTAGTTTTCAAAATTTTCTATTAATTAGAAACGTTTACCTTATTCATTATTAATTTACTTGGATAAAATAAAAATTTTATTTTAAATGCAATACTTTGAGAATAAAAACAATAGATATCTTGCATGTTTTTTCTTATCTGATTCTATTGATTCTAGGAAAAAACTTCACTAAGATCATCAAGATTAAGAAATGTTTCTGAAAAAATAAGTACTTATATTTCATAATAAATAGATCTCGAAAAAGATATTTTTCTGCTAATTAAGGTAAGGGCTGATTATTTCACTCCCTTATAATGTAACAGGAGCTTTAAAAAAATACATATTATAATCATTGCTTATGCACGAAATATACAAAATGATCAGTCTCATTAATTTGAGAAAAAGCAAATTCCGATAATTAGCCTGTAGTGGGAATACTCTTAATATTATATTTTTTTAAGTTATATATTGAAAGTAAAACAAAAGGGTCCCGTAATAATTACAATTCACCCTTTTTGTTATTAACTCCTACTTAAATGAAGTTAATTTGAAAATTTGATCTATACAAACATCCATGATAAAGGTAACCTCGTTTAGATAAAACTACTTTGCGGGCTTAATTACATAGGAATTTGATAAAATAAACTAAAATACTCGTTAAAATAAGCTCTAAATTTAATACTTAGTATGTTTCAAAGGATAAACGGAATCATCTGATGTACTTAAGATCTAGTCGGATTTATTAATGCAATTAGCAGTACCTACATAATTTTTTGATTTGATGTTAATTTAATTGAACAATAATTTATGATGGAAATGAAACTAAGACTGATTCTGGAACCGCCTTTTACATTCAATAATTTTTAAATGTAATTTTCAAATTATGTGACGTCACACTAAGGAAAGGGGAGTCTCACAAATGTAACCAGCTGTGAAAAGGACGGAGGTAGGGGCAAAAAATCATAAAATTCGTGTGACGTAATTTATGGATGACCCCAATAGAATTTAATGTTAATAATTTGTTCCACTTGGACACGACTAATGACGTCCTTAAGAAAAAGAAAGAACGAAAATTTGTTATATAAGTGTTTTGGTAAAACATCAAAATTGAATAATGTGAATATTATCCGGTTAATATAGAAATTAAAAGAAATGTAACGTTAAGGTTATATTTAAACCAAATTGCTGACTCACCTCTAGTTTTTTTGTTAAATTAGAAAAAAAAATAAACATGACAATCGCCCATGACAAGTTTCAATAAATACTATTGCGCCTTTTTTCTAAATAAGATTTACATATTTTATGTCTTTATCCAGCTCCAGCTGAATGTCCATTATACAGTATGTTCATAAAATAACTTCTTAATATTTCGATTATATTTTAATAAAAAAGGATGAAATAAAAGGTTTTTCACATAGTTGAGGAAAAGTATTGGAAGTATACAGGGTGTACCGTTACTTTTAAATAACCTATTTCAAAAACAACTGTCAAGATGGTAAACTGAAACATTTATTCTATAATTATTGAAAATCATAATTTGAGTTGGTAATTAGGTATTCAAATTGTCTTTCTTCTTCTATTTAAGGGTATTTGACCTAATCTGTAGCATAAACATATTTATTAACTTACGTATTTGTATTATTATAAATAATATATTCAAATCACCAGTTGTATATTTTATTATTTTATAAACAAAAAGTACAAAATAAAGAGAAGTACGAGAAGCCGCAGTCTAGTCTTCGCTGTCAGTCAAGTCAGACCAAAATGAAATTTTTTTATCGTTTCTCGCTTCGTGTGTAATAAAAAAAACTAAAGTAGATAGCAGATTTTGATGCTAAAATAGCTCATGAAACGGTGTTCACTTAGTCATGTTGATTTGTTAGAGGAGTTGCAACTGCATCCAAATGATAGGTACAGTTCAAAAAATTCTTCGTGTACGCCATTTTCCGCAATGATTATACGCACCACAAAGCAATATTTGATATTTCAACAAGAATGAACCGGTTAGCGGATAAAAAATCTATGCAATTGACGGTGTTGTACTGCAACAGTCAGACCTGTCTGTGTCATACGATTTCGTTGAAGTATCGGACATACACGATAAAGCTGGATGAAACCTAATCGTACAACGTCGCAGTCATAGATAAAAGATACGCACAAAACAACTGTATTATACATATATATTCAAAACACAAAAGACCACCTCAAAAGTAAATATTTATTAGTGAAGGATAAATCATCATTTACAACTGAATAAAAAGTCAATTTAAACAAATGTGTAGTCTAAAAGACGTTGTGTGTGTTTAAATCAATACTAAAGCGTGTTTATTTAATATAGCAGTTGTCCTTGAAATCCTTGAAACAATTTTATTGCGAAAAAGCAGCGTTAAATTGCACTGCAACCAAGACGTAACTAACAACATTTCCAGATATCTATAAAATAAAAAAAATAAAATAATTAGGTAAAAAATGCCCAAATTGATGGGCACCTACAATTTTATCATTCTATTCCAAAAATCACGTTTGGAAAAGTGATCCAGTCTGCAATAGAACTTCATTCAAAATAGAGGAATAGAGATTTTTTGGATGGTGTTTGAAGAATGGATAAGGAAAAATGTTCATGCTCCTCTGCAGGGCTGGGGTTGTGTTGTCCTAGCTGAAAGGAGGAAAAGCGATCGACCATTGACCAGAAGAGAACGAAGAGAGCTCTAGATAAGTAAAAACGGTTGTTCTCGGTTTGGGGATAGTTCACCAGGCTACAGGGAAACTGTAGAAAAACTGCTAGCACCAACGATCGACGAAATGAGTGAGAAAGAGTTTTATCTTATGGGTATGGAATAGTTGTCTAAGAAGTTGAAGTAGATTTCATGAAGGTTTTTGTATGCTGTTAATATACTCCCACTAAAAAATCCAGAGGTGGAAGGTTTCATGACCGATCTGATTATTCTAGTGGCCCAACGAAATGATCTCCTACTCCCAAAAATTAATTGTTTGAACAATTGGGAATGTGTGCGTCGATTAGACCTAAAATATCTATCGTGCTGCTCCCTCAGTCAGTTGCAGTGGACTGTCACTGAAAATAGTAATTCTTTTATGCCTAGTCCTAATATTTCAGCTTAGTCTGCATAATATAAAAATGTAGTGGCTATATTTTCACTAAGTGAATTTGTTGAACTTGTTTACTTATGAATACCAAGAAGTTACGAAGAGGATTTATGAATAGCGAAGAAAAATTATTCTGATCCGTCATTTCATTTTCATCATGTTTATAAAATAATTTTCACAATGTATTTTTGGATTCAAAATGAATCATTTTGATAATTATCTCGATAATATAATTAAACTATACTTACCGAAGATATCAAATTCGTTCCTACACTATAAATATTCGATGCCCTCAATTGGGGCTTTTCAAGAACTAGTGTTGTGACCACCATTTCTACCTAGGAAAAAAATTATAACTAAAAGTTTCCGAGCTCTTCTGGATAATTATGGTACACTAGAATGAACATTGTGGTGCATTCTAAAAAGGACGGATCTGGCCGAGTTAGTGAGTAGAATGAAAAAAATGGTCAAGCTGGAAAAACGTAAGTTCAGAATGAACCTTCTATTTAGTCATCACCTATTAAATAAAGATTGATGAAAATCATAATCAGTCCATTTTTTTGAATACTGGAAACTTGATTGGATGAACCATAATGAAATATGGGTTCAAGGATAGTTGAAAAACATATTTCCAATAAAATAATAATAAGAAAAATGAATGTGAATTAAGAATGGTCAAAAAATTGAAGAACGAGCTATTTCAGACACTTATGGAAAAGTTTATGAGCGATTATAATATCAAGGATATATAAAAGTCGGACGTTGACTGAAGAAGTTTACTAAAACGATTGCACAACGTGGGTTATGCTGAAATTATGGCTTCTGTAAGAAGAGTCTGAAAAAGTTAAATAAATATTTCAACATAAAACTTTGAAAATGTGTTGATTTCCCTTAAACTCACTTGACTCGCTTCATCTTCTGATAGTTTACTCAACGGATATTTGTATAAAAATGATAACAAATCTTCACTCTGAAACAAAAAATATTTTTCTTTGGATACTATCCATTTCAATAATGAGCAATGATTAAAAATCAGTTGAATTATACACATGTATTCACATACCACACTGTCTAATTACTTATATTCATATTTTCGGTTAAAACAAAACTAAGTAGTGACTTTTTATAGAAATAAGATTTCTTAAGATTATCAACTTGAGAAACAGATTTTGAGATGATTTCATTGTTGCTCCGAGCCATTTCTTCGAATTTGTGAACAAGAAATATTCACTTGGAGCTAAATCCAGATAATAGAATAGATAAAAAGGAACTCTTAGCGTAATTCATATGATCAGCTTTCCGATTCTACATTTAAATTATGCAATAAGTTGGCATAGTATTTACTACTAGATTATACCGTGTGCATCACATGAAAAAACGGTTCTGATAATTTTATTGGTCAATATATCTATCCTAACCACTGATTCAACTCGAGAAAGAAACTCATTGATTCGACTGCTGTTTTATCAGTTTCAACTAACGGTATATTAATTTTACGGGAAGATTGATGCAAAAAATTCGAGGGTAAGTAGATGACGTGATAATAATGTTGTGATTTAAAAAAATTTCCAATTCGACCCCTCGTTTCTGAGTTATAGGTAGTTAAAGTTGTATCAAATGCATGTCGGCATATTCACTAAAGGTGAATTCCACCAAATATAAACTTTAAATACGACGTAATAATTATTGATAAAAAAGATTTACAGCAAACTGACTTTGACAATTTAATTTGCAATTTTTAATTGAATATCACGTATTTGACAATAATCTACTAGATGAAAAATAATTATTAATTTGTTTCAAGTTTTTCCTTATGCCAATAATATGATTACGATAGTATGTTTTACAAATGTTTATTTATTTATTCATTAGTTATCCAACAGTTTCTTATGCCCTTATTTGTGCGATTTTGAGCGAATCTTCAAACTACAAAAGAGAGCTGTTAGATATTTACTCGGACTAAACAGTAGGACTCACTGCTGGGATTTCTTCGTAAGATTAGTTATGGGCTCAATATTTTACAATGCAAAAAAATGTACAATCATTTGCCAATTGAAATAAAATAATCTTTTCCTGCATTTCGCAATAATTTGAGGACATATTTACTGGAAATTATCTTCTACTATCAAAACGACTATCCTAATAATAATATTGCTGCATAATGCTACATACTGGTTTAATTTTTGTATAGACTTATATACTAATTATTATCTATTACTAATACCCATAATTTTGTTATTCTTTGTGGTTTTCTTCTGTATTTTGGGATTTTGTTTTTTGTATCTTTATTTAGTTATTTTTATGTTTGTTTTTTAATTTTTACAAGTTTTTGTCTACGAATTGTAATAACTTTTTGACAATAAAGCATTTCTCTCTATTTCTCTCTTATAATTCAACAATTCCTTTCGTACAATTAACATACTTAGTTTTTCATTAAAGCGAAACTTACCAAAAATCCAATCTTCTGTGCAGTCAGAAAATAAAAGTAATCACAAAATTTATAAAATATGTGAAAATTATACCCAAAATCATATAAAAGCAACAAATTTGTATTCTTGTCGCCCAACGTGTTATAAAGTACAATAAGAAACGTTGCCGGTGATACGACAGCAAACCCATAACCAATAATATACACCCATAAACATCCAATTTCAGTAACATGGTGTTGAAAATTTTTCTTCATAAAAAGATAATATAATACCATATTACGTAACTGTTCGAATTTAAGCTTATTTTCCTCTTTTCCTCCGTTCAGTATATCAGTCAACGTAGTTTCTATAGATTTGAATAGAATTCTAAACATTTCATTATAAGCTATTATCAAAGAACCTCCATAGACAAATATGAAATGGAATGTTATATCAGAAATAGCTCTACCGATTTGAATGATAGAATTAGCGGCCGAAGCGTCCAAGTACACTCTGTATATTCCAAAGCCCGTGTGATGAAAAAATTCATAACCAATTATGAATTTCGCATATCTCAAAGAATTTCTAACATACGTTTCGGTTAAAAGTGATTCAATATTGAAATATCTTCTATGTTCTATTAACTGTATAGTTATATTTAAATATTCAAAATGTATTCTGTAGAATATAATAAAATATACCATTTCCGAAATTATTATTATACCCATTCCTGTTGCAGCAGCGTCATAATACATTTCTCTAATGGACGACATTCTACTCATTTTCTCTATGCTTAGAATTACAGCTGAACATTCAAACGTGAGACAAACGGCGAATATCATATGTATTATTATTGCCGGTGATTTTTTTATGTATGCATATTTGGTAGAACTATTATGCCGACAAAATAAACTTATATACATTACTAAAGGAAAACCCATGGGAAATATTTGTCTCAAAATACATGGCATACAGTTATGCAGATCCGCCATAGCCGTTGTTTAATCACGTTTTGTACTATAAATCATTATGTGTCCATTACATTATTAGTGGAATACGGTAACGTTACATCTCACTATTCAAATAATGTAATTGAGGTCGTTCTGACTAGATGTTTGTTTAGGAAAATTATACAAGGTGATCAGCTCATGTGACAAAGATCCTTATATCTATTAGATAGGCTAAAAATCGTAGGTTGACACATATATAGTGCTACTACTACTAAATGTTCGCAAAATGGTTCCCTATGTCGGCACTGTTCAGCTACTATGGATTTTTTAAAATTCGGCGAGTCTTTTACAGTATTTCTTTTAAATAATTTCTAGGAAAGTCTATTTATTTATTTGTTGTTCTAGAACTTTGTAGAATTTCATTTAGGTATATAAATGATTTGTGTAAACACAGTTAGTTAGTTTTAAATAAATAGGCATATTGAAAAGAAAGAATTAGTGATATTTATGAGTAAATTATTAGTGTATTGTATAGTGTTTAAATAAATTAAGAACGTAAGAGACAGTGTTCAAATTCATCTCAAGAATATGAATAAATACGAAAAACGTTACAGTTAATTAGCTTCAATTAGCTCTGACCTTCTGACACGTGACAAGTGACATTTTGAGTGAAGCAACTTTATTAATTTGAAAAAAATGAATTAAAAGGAATCTTGTGTGTTGATAAAGCATTGCTTTTTGGAAAAAAATACTATTAATGCTGAAACTTGTCTTTATAAATATTAGGACAGGAAAATACCTAATGGACCTAATGGACTGCACGTGATGAACCGACTCCAAAGTGTTGAAAAATGTAAAAGTCTGCTGGTGACGTTATGGCATGATTATTTTGAGATGCGCATGATTATAATGTTTATCGACTATCCACTAAAAAAAGAAAAAACCCTAAACAGCGATAATTACGTAGCGTTTTTGGAAAGTTTGGAGGACGAAATTACGAAAAAACGGCCCCTTTTGAAAAAGAAAGTGTATTTTATCAAGATAATGCACCGTGTCACGAATTAATAAAAACGATGACGGCTTTGAATTTGAATCTTATTCACCAGATCTATCCCCCATGGACTTTTTTGTGTTCTCATACCTCAAGAGGATGCTCGCAGGTCAGATTTTTACTCGGTTATAGCCGACATTGAAGCCCTTTTTAAGGCTAAAGACAAATCGCTGCATCTCCCTCGAATACAACTATATAGAATATTAAAATCAAATGGGTTGTGCGATTGGACATGTCTTAATAAAACACGTTTGTGCTAAGAATCCAGCATCTTGCAGGCTAATAACATGCGACTAGCATAGCTCGATGAAATTAATCAAAATTACACGTCATCACGTCATCTGAAATAGTAGCGGTGGCTAAATGTCCGACGTCATTTTCAAATGTTAATACCTTGTATCGATTTATCGAATTTATCGTTTCAGATCAAATGAAAATTGTATGTATAGTTTTCCTTCTCAATCATTAGATATTATCAAATATTGGTAATTATTACAAATGGATAATAAATTACTCTAATGTATATGTTTAGAAAATTATAATGAATCTTCTTTTATCGTATTTAGGAATCGATTCCTCTAGAGAAATAATTCAAAAATCAATTATTGATTGTAGAGAGTATACAAGGGTTAATGTTGACGAAAAGAATAATTCTTTAAGCTGTACAGTAGGGAAAAAATAAGGAAAAATTATCAATAGAAAGAGAAATCGATGTGAGGGAATTTACTAAATCAAAAAATACTCTCACATTCTAAAAAAAATTGAATAATAAAATAAAAGAACTAAATACACAATAGACTTTATTGTTTACGTAATTATTGATTAATATACAGATTCTCAAATTAAAACGACCTCAAGCTATTTTTTTTACTAGCACCTAAAAAATTTTAATTGATTAATAAAATTCTTCATGAGTGCATACAGTTTCAAATGGGATGATTTAAGAGAAATTATTAACAAATACGTAGCTTGTTTTTTGAGTATTTGAATGATAAATTATGTTTAATCAATTCAAATTGAACATAGGGAATAAATCCGCAAGCATCTTATCGAGACTATAAACCGGTAGGAATTTCTAAAGCTATATGACAAAGTTATTTATATCAATCAGTTAATCAATTTGAGGCTGCAAAGATAGAATTCTAGTAAGAAATGATCCAGAAGACATAAGAAACTGAAACTGAAGAAACTGAAATAGAATCAAGTAATTGGTATCTACAAACAATAAACTCTTAATAACAGAGAAAGAATAAAACGCAATGCAGTAAAGTATGATACAAAAAACAAACGAAAAGAAAATACGAGTACAAATCATATTTAGGATTTTCAGAATTCAAGAATGATTTAGAATAATATGACATTTTAAAAGAAAGACTAAGTAAAAGGACGAAATAGATTAATGTACCTATTGAATACGATAGTTGATGAAGAAAAAAAATAGTAGAATATAAAATTTACATAGAAACTATATTGTGAAAAGATAATAACAAAAGAAAAGCAGGAATGAAAATATGAGATAGAAGAGGAAGTTAAAAACGCAATTAATGAAATAAAAATGAGAACTAGCATAGATTATAAATGCTACCGGAAATGATGAAAATATGTAAGCAAGCTACAAACTGATATATTGTGCTCAAACATTATCAAAATTGTACATCAGAGTTTTAGAAACAAGATTATAATCATATGTGGAATATATGGAAGAGCATAGCTATCATAAAAATGAATCAGAATAATCGTTTTTCAATTTCCCTTTATCTAGAGTTAGATGTTTCAAAATAAAGCTTACGGCGATATGATTTTTGTGTTTCAACGATTCTCACTATCTTCTGGTACTCGGTTTGTCTACCCGATGTCCAAAACTCGTAAATCTCTGGTAGGAAATTAACCGGTACATCAGAATTTTTGCGGAAGTGTCTCTTGATGATTTTTTCATCAATATCGGTAACTATACTTTTTGCTTTATGATCCATATCGTATATTAACTTAGTACTGTCTCTGAAATAACCATTTCCTGAAAAATATATTTATAATCACATTTGCAACCAGAAAAAAATGACTACCAGATGAATAAAAACTATGAAAAAATGTTTTGTTATCTCTTTAAATGTCTGTAGAAAAAAAAATAACTCAATTATTTCATTAATAGAAGAAGATACGATAGCTTTGAGTTTTTAAATTACATACAGATTTCTGTAAAATAGATCTTTTTACGCACTTCCTCTAACGTTTCTACAATATTCTCCATTACAATCAAGACATTGTGGAAATTATTGAGAGAAGTGGGTTAGATAAGCAAAATATACCAAATAAACCAACAGGATGTTGTTTCCTGAAGAAAATATTTACGGTTTTAACACAATTTAAAAATATTCCTGGACAGACCAAATCCACCATCAGGTGACGAGCTGAGGCGAATATTCTTGTATATTGGAAACCCAGATGATATTCTTGACGGCAAACTACTGATTTCTTAAAAAAACGTTCAAGGATATGATCGGTGATGTTTTAGAGCTTTGAACAAATATATCTTAAATTGGATAACGCAAAGTTCGATACAACTTTAAAAGAACCATTATCTATAAGAAGTGAAGAGCTTCATTCGAGGAATATACCTAATGATGCACTAAAACCAGAGCTTGATTCAATTGCGAAGACAGATTTAAAGTTGAGAACGTGTTTCTTATGTCAGTTTATCTGTGGCTCAATAAAAGTTTAACTTTTGTATCCAATATATGGAATCTAAATTGAGTACTACAAAATGTTTTGTTATAAAAAGCAAGACTCATCTGAATAAGACAAGTTTGTCAAGTAAAACTTTCATACCTCTATGTGAAACTTTCATACCTGTATCATATGCTCCTTCTGGTATATCTGCTTTGCCTTGTTTCGTAGATAGTTCTCCTGGTAGTCTAATTCTCAAACTACCATCTGGTCTAACTTCGTCCCTTTAAATTTTGAATATTATAAATTCAAAAGGGCTTAACTTAGCTTAATAATACTTCAAAACTATTATTGCTACAATAGTTTTGATTGTAATCAAAAACTTATTGAGGAGAAATGGTACCTGTAAGTTCTATCTGGTATCTGTAAATAAGGTTTATTCTTATCATATTCTAGACCATCGCTCGTTCTGAAAATACTTTCAATGAGTTTTCCTTTCTTCCACATCCCTTGCAGAGATTGTCCTTTAGGATAAATAAGTACACCTAAAATTTTACACGCTATTTGAATGTGAAGAACAAAGTATTCATGTGAATATAAGAGGGAGGTCAAAAGTTTGTAGCCACAAAAAAAATTAGGATTTGATCACCTAGGATTTTCACGAGTAAACTGTCCTTCGCAATTAAATAATATTACTTCCAAATGAATCCCAATTTGTGTATCTAAATGAAATAATGATCAAATTAGTAGAGCAATTAGAGTTAAAGTACCGGATATTGTACGAAAAAAATCATATGGTGCGAGTATTATGAGAATCCCGAGACATTTGAGGAGTAAAAATGATATAGCAGAAAATGTTGATAGAGAAAAAGACGAGATAAAAACAAAGTGTTATGGAAGACTAGGAAAATTAAGTTAATTGGAAAGAAGTTAGTTTAGAGAGAAAATTAGAGGATTTTTTATTATTACATAAAGTAATATGTTCAATATGACTCACCTTCTCCGTCAAATTCTCCTTCTTTGAAATAACCTTCATAGATTACACCGTGTGGGTACACGTATCTACCATAACCAGTAAAACCCAAGTCGTTAACCTTTCCTTGATATCTGCTGTTGGTACAGTTTTTCTTATCGACTTCATGCGAAGGAAGTTCGATTACAGGTAGTAAGGTAGGCAAATGGCACAAATCTCCAAATACCTTTATACTTGTCCCGGGTATAATACACTGCCATTTGCTAAATTCAATCGAACTGGGCATCAAAATTAAATTATCAGTAAAAAACTCAACGAAAATATTCTGTCTAAATTTGACAGTATAAATCAACAACAATAAAGATTCATGGATAGATTTCCTATGGTAAATCGATAAACATGGTAACAGTATGACACATCTACACCAATTAGAAAATTAGAACGTTGGATTGTTCATGTTCATTGAGTCTTCCGAGATTTCTGTATCATATGAGACAATAGGGCTCATGAAGGTTCTAGTTTTTGACTTGAAATGCTTCTTGGACTGTTTCGATTAACGGGCTTTACCCAGCATCTGCTGGCATATACAAGTTATGTTATGCAGGCAATATTTCAGAAATTTGTTAAGAAAATAACTTTGGTTTTGTGGCCTTTTTAAGTAACCTGAATATCCTTATAAGAAGGAAAATTGCTTCAGCCTTTATGTGTTTTAAATTCACAGTATTGAAGTAAAAATTTTGTTTTTAAGAGACGATGTTTATACAAAGAACGTTTTCGTTAATGCCACTCATTTCCATAGAAGCCACATGTACCACACAACAATGAGAAGTGCTATCATATGTCGTTGTTAACCTCTTTACTTACCTTAAGAAACGTAGCTGAAGAAAGCACCTCACAGAGGATTATGAAGACATACGAATATGACTTTTACAAAATTTATTTACCTCAAAACAAAAGGCAAAATGATCTAATCCAATTTTGAATGTGAATAGGATCATGCAGCAACAAAAATGCAGACCTCAGAAGACGACATCATCCTGAATTTTGTGACATGATTTCTCTAATATTTCTCTAATAATAAAACTATTTCCTCATAAATAATTTGAGTATACGGTGTTTACTATTGGTAGAATTAAATATTTTCCTTACAACATTGGTTCAACTTCATACAAAGTTTATTTTATGGAGCTGGCAACAACTTTAGCAATAATTAATTAAGATTAAGGAATGTTATCTTTACATTGACATCTTCTTTTTGTGTGCTGGTTCAGCGGAAGTGGTTTGGTTAGAAGTTTTCCACATACTTTCTATTTAAATGAAGTTTATCTCGCTTATCCCAAATAGCTCCTTGAGGAAAGTTTTTGCAAAACTTTGAAAAATCAACTCTTCCAAATCTACCATGTATGACAGCGGACTGTCAGTTAGGAGTAGCGCCTATTTAAACTTAAAAAAAATAAATAAAACAATCATTAGAATATAAATAAATTATTTATTAACGCATTCAATTTAATTATTGTTAAACATAAGAAAATAAATAATAAAGTTAAATAGTAAAAAAAATGTGTCTCCTGTAATTTTCTATTCGCCTTCTGGTTTTTGATGTTTTGTGAATGTCAGAAAGACCTGAAAATACAAATGAAATTTGGAGAACACTGATTTAAGGAAAAGAGAAAGTTACTAAATTGTATGAAACTTTCAATAAAAATTATACAAATTAAAAACTGTTAGCACACACACAACAAGAAACCTCTATTGGATCTTTTATTATTAGAAATGTCCATTACAACCGTTCTATCATTCATCATTTCAGTCATATTAAATAATTAAATTTAACTTTTATATTTCCATTGTAACGTTTTCACTGCTTACAGCTTGCATTACTTTTGTTGTTATAAACATTATACGACATAAACCTACCAACTTATTTTTGTAAATAATTTTCTTTATAAAATATTTTGTCATATTATCTTTGAGTAGAAATATTTACATATTATATTTCATATCCCTTTTATAGTTTTGTATATACTTGTTGTTTGTCCTTTTTGAACTATTTTTATATAAACAAATTGAATGTTTGGTTTACTTTCTTTTGAGGTTAAGTCTTGGTCTACAGGACGCAAGCATTATTCGAAATTTGCCAAACGTGGTTGCAGAATTATGTTGCTTGTAAGAGCCAAGTTGCTTCCCCTTAGAAGGTTCGAGCAACATCTAGTGAACTGTTCCCGAATAAGTTATTCGTGCAGTATTTTTGTAAATTATACGGATATTGATTTTTGGTTGTTCAGTCCGTTGAAAGGTTGTTTTGATGAGTTAGCTGGTGTTTTTTAAATTGAGCTATTGTTGCACCTGGCTAGATTGTCGTCATGTCGTGTGACCCGATTTTGCTCAAAAAGTCTGCTACTAACTTATTAATATATTTTCCTTTTGACTGTCAACCGATGTGGAATTTTTCATCATGGATTTGATTATAAATTTTTAAATTTGTCGTGATATTTCCGACTGAGAATTTAACAATTGGAGGGGTAGTTATCTTGTTCTTTTGGTCAGCGATCGTGCTAGCGTGAAGATTAATTTCTCCAGAGATTTTCGAAAAGCGGGATTTAGCCGGCCTAAAGGAGCCTTCCGCCGATTTCAAAATTTCTAGAATATAAAATTGTTAATTGACTTCTATTAAGAAGTAGATATAAGTTCCTTCGTTAAAAAGGAAGGGACCTAGTTTTGGACATAGGACCTTTAAAAAAAAAGTGTTTTCGGTTGTTAAAAAGAGGCTTATGTGAAAAATTCAAAAACTTATAATCTGCGTAAAAGAGATGTTGAATTCTTTGTTGGCAATAAAGTTTGGCGTACTAATAAGGCTTTCTGATGCTGCAAATAAGTTCACAGCAAAACTAGCTTCAAAGTATATGTTTTCTATTGTTAAAAAGAAATATTCCAAGGTTGCTTATGAATTGACTAATGTTGACGGAACTAAAGCAGGAAAGTGGCACATAAAAGATCTCAAGCCTTATTATGATGGTGTTTCGGCTGATGAGTCGAGTTATTCAGATGGTTTCTCTTCTGAATAGTTTTTTAGTTTTGCTTGGATCTTAGATAGCCACATCTACCTTGTTCTTCTCTCGATTTTGACTTCTAGTTTGTGTAGTTAGTTGATAATTTATATTACGTATACATATTTTCTTCGCACCATTTAGAAAGCTTTTGGTATTTTATCAAAATATTTTTTTATCATCCTTTTACTATTTCCCGAATTCCTAGTAAAGACTATAATATAATTTTCTTTCAATAAAATTATAACACAAAGATCTTACCTGTTCAAGACTACTTTGTCCCAATGAATAATCCTCTAAATTTAAATTCCCCCTCTTGCCTCTTTCCAAAATACCAAACATTTTAGACCACGCCATCGACTTATCGGTTATATAGTAAGTAAGAAGTTCTTGATGTTTTTCTCTAAGTTGAGCTCCAGGAAAATGATCTTTGATGAATCTTTCAATAGGTTCGGTTTCGGTGTGATGTAAACCTGAACTTTCGTGTGGTTTTTTAACTTTAATAGTCAACGTGTATCCTTCGGCGAATTTGTTTTTGAGGTGTTGGATAGAACCGAGACACTTGAAATTACCGTTTACCATAATAGCTATACGGGTACAGAGAGCTTCGCATTCTTCCATACTATGCGAGGTTAAAACAATACATTTACCTCTATCACGTATTTTACAGAGAGAGTTCCATAAATACCGTTTAGTCGCGGGGTCCATACCTTAAATATGAAATTAATGTATATTATTCTATTTTTGATCATTATTCAACGAAATGGAATAACCAGAAGACAAGACATTATCGGACCTGACCAAAAAGATCGTGATTTCAATGGAATTATTGTCTATTCTTCTTCAAGCTAATAGGAACGCTCGATAAACTTTCTTCAAATATATATAAAATACTTTAAAATGCAGTGATACTGGCTTTAACTCCTATTTTCAGAAATTTTTGTCATTTTTAGCATGTAGAACAATTCTTTGCTACGTACCTGCCGAGGGTTCATCCAAAAATATAACAGGAGGATCTCCAATTAAGGATAAAACTGTACTAAGCTTCCTTTTATTACCACCACTCATCTCTTTCACTTTTTTATCTAAATGTCTGAAGAAATCAAACTCCCTCGACAAATATACAGCTGTCATTTTTGCACGTTTCAATTCAATACCCCTCAATAAACAGTACATGATTATAGTCTCTTTAGCTGTCATATCATCCAATAATGCATCGAATTGAGGACAGTAACCAATTTTACGATGTACTTCTTCTAACTCTGCTTTTACGCTCTTACCTCCAATCTAAAAATAATTTCTACGTTTAACAATACGATTATTCTATTCAATCATTCATCAAATTGAGCTGTAAAGGTAAAGGTTAACAGATCAAATATTGAATACAATATTCAAAGACCACATCCCAATTTTTAAAAATTAATTTCGTAATCACGTCAAAGCTGGTGAGGTCACCATGTACACATATTATTTAAAAAATCGGCATTCAGAATTGAAAATCAACATATTTTATGTGAAATTTAAATTGTTTTCAAATTAATAAATTTATTCTTTAATTTAACCACGTATATTCTCTTCAGAGATATATTCTTCAGCCAAACAATATGCAATATTTGGTAAACTTAGCTTTGCTGCTAACTTTGTGTAACAAATCTTCTATTTTTTGCAAGAAGAACCAGATTATCATACTCTCTTCATCATGGGTTTCACAGAACGCTACTTCTAGATGTGTCATCCTACCACGCCCTGAAAGCTGTTAATAGACACGCATATAATTCTATCATTTTTCTTAAAGAGTCCATCAATCTTTTAAATGGTTGGGGATCAGCTATGAGGTCAAAAATTTACAATTCTTAACGTCTGTGCACCACAACTTTTTTCTCAAGATACGACCAAACTATGTAACCCAAAGAATTAAAATCGCATAAAAGAGAATGCCAATGAATCGCAGCTTCTGCACTTCTACCAATCCATCGAATCGGAAAATGATGACTCAACCAATAATGATACTTCCTATCAAAGTGCGATGGAACTCCATTATGCAAAAAAATGGACATCTTAGCTCGTTTAGCATCGAATCTTCTATCCCAAAAAGTGGTTGCTTAGAAAATTCAAGGGTATATCACTATTTAAATTCTCAGTAGAATATTTTTCTTATGGATTCTGATCACACCAGTAGTGTGCATTATGAGAGCTCAAATACCTTGTCGCGTTTGGATAGTCTTATCCCTAAAAATATCCGTTTGAAAAGTTTGGACTCATTTTTTGTAGTATCTAACAAAAAAACCACTCTGACCAGTAGATCATCTGGTAGGAGACCTTGAGCTTGTTTGTTTTACCATATTCCTAATGCCAAATCTAAATCTTTTTGAGCTGTCGTTTCCAGTTTCTCAAAAACATTGTTCAATAGCTCGAAATGAATTTTTACTTGGTAAGTTCCTTCTAGGAAACTTTTCTGCATAACTCATAACTGTTAGAGTTTCTTAAATTCTCGTCTCGGTTAATAACATTTATTCAACATGTTTTGAATAAGAATATCTAATTTTACAGATAGCAAGGTTTCAAAAATCTTATTATTGTTGACTTATCGCCATAACTATCAATAAATAATAGATTTCCATGGTAAACTTATATGCGTATAAATACTTATAACAATATGCGTATCAATGGATTTTTGGGAAAAGTTACAAGAAAGAAAATTCGTCAATGCCAATTTTTTAACATGTAGTTTTATTAAAGAAATCTCTACCACACGACGAAAAATTCCTAATTCACATAATGTATACTAATCAATAATAACAAAAAATAATTACTTCAACATTACTTTTTACCAGCATCGATAATTAATTCATAATTTTCAAATGAAAATATACCGAAATCAGTAAATAGAATCAAGTTTTACCAAGTGTAAAACTGAATGATTTTCACACCAAATTTTGATAAATGTAGTCTTAAAAAATTATGTTCAATATTACTTTGTGCGAACTGTGCAACTAGCACCCTCTATAAAAGAAGATAAAAAACAAATTTATGGGATGACTAAGATTCTAAAGCATATTCTAAAAACAATATTGCCAGTAGTTTGGGCAAAATGGTAAGAAATGAATATAATTTTTGCTCTTCGATGCCCTTCATCTCGAAAACATGATATCCTAATCTACCTTTCTCAGAGATGGGGTCACACCATGTATACTTATTTAATATCTAAAATAACTCTCTTTAATATTGCAAGCCCTTCCAATAAAGCATTTTTACAAGTTATGAATATAACCCAGAAGTTTTAACTGATTAAAGATTATTTGGCTTTTGTCCTTTGACAAATCTATTAAATAAGAATCAGTGCTCCGAACCCTTTTGAACAATTTAATTCTAGGACAAACGAAGAAGAGCTTTTGTACCTTTCGCTGCTATAGGAACAACGCCAGCTTTTAACCAGTCCGAAGAAAACGGAAACAGCTATTCGATTCCTATAAAATGTATTTTACAAGAAAAGTGTGAGATTGAGAAAGAATCGATATAGAAACTTAAATCTAGACTTGAATTTGTTATCTACCTACCCATGCTTCTCCATATGAAATGTTTTCATCTCCGCTCATCATTTTAAATGTAGTTGTTTTTCCAGCTCCATTAACACCAAGTAAACCGAAACATTCAGATCCTTCAATACCTAATGTTAAACCATTGACCGCTAAAAACTTCTTATAATATTTTGTTAAATCTTTCAATACCAAAGAATGATTATTGACGATTTGCGAATCCGTTAAGTTGTGTATCCTCAATTTTTCTCTCGCAACATCGTCATCTTCGTCTTGTATATCAATGGGATGACGTGGAAATAATTTTTGATTTACATAATAGATCAATCTGGAGAATACTTTATATTCTACGATTAAAAGTAGTATTATCCAAAAAAAGCATGTGAATAAAGTGAATACGATATTCCTTCCAATACCTGGTGATTTCCACTCAAAGTAATTATCGTTAATGTCTGAAAAACAATATTTATTTTGCTACTAATAGATAAAAAGTATCGTCTTACAATCGAATCGTTCTTACCTGAACAAATTTTTACAATGTCAGCTCCCAATTTTTCCAAACATTCTTCTACGGGATTTTTTTCAATACATTGTTGTAAAATTGGAAAGTAATATTTATCGCAAATGTTGAGGTAAGAATATTTTAAGTAGCTATCGAAGATTGCGGATGTCATCGAATATATAGGAGAAACTAAAAAGACCCAATCTAATGCCTTTCCAATATATTCTAAATCTAATCCAGGTGAATTTAATACTTGTACTACTAAAAATGCTGCGTTTCCTACAAAATGAAGTAAGTTATTACCTAGGCTATAAATAGAACTAGTACTACATAATAATTCAGCTGATAACCTTTCATGAGACCACAAACACGCAATAAAACCCCAGATCTAAAACAATCAAAGACATTTATTTCTTCTCCTACCAACTGTACCCAAAAGATCCTTTCATTAAGTAACGACAAGTTAAGGAGAGCTAAGTGTGTTAACGAGACTTTCCAATGACATACGGTACTTACATTTAGTACTCTTAAAACTAAAAGAGGTAACCCTACGAAGTGAGCTACCTAACTGGTAAATTTTTGCTACCTAGATGGTGAACAGTCCGAGGTACACAATAGATTAATTGATCAAAGTGTTGATGCAATGTGGTCGATTATACCGGTGGAAATCAAATCTATAGTCTTCTGCCTATTTAACAAGATATGTCTGTTTCGAATTTTTAGATATAACTTTTTTTCAAAGTTAGATTTATTTAAAGAGTATATGTTTACTGACCATTGTTAATTACATTTCATCTAAAACGAACTTTGTGAACTAAAAAAAATATTTAAAAATATAATGAGAGGTCAGGATGTTGAACAACGTGATGAGATGACTTACTTAGAGGACGTAGACGAGGCTGTAGAACGAATGCAGGAAATCAGGTGGGCAAAAAACCAGAAACCAAGCACATGGAGACCACCAACAATATGATATGAGAGCTGGAGCTCAGTGTCACAGGAAGAAATCAGTAGGAGTCTAGATATTCAGAATTAAACAAGACAGGTTTCTATTAAAAGACAAAGAAGAAGAGTCAAAAATACTAAAAAAACTCCGGTCATAAAATCTTATGTACGATGATGTATTGATATCTAGTTAGCCTAGACCAGTTCCATGCATAAACAAAATATTGCGTTACCATAGCAACGAAAAATAACTTATTAGAAGTGTCCGAAGATGTGAAAATAGAAAAATTGGAGTATAGAGCCTTCATCAAGTACCTGTATTTAAAAGAATTAAGAGGTAGAGCAGATTTACCAAGATATGCTTAATACCCTTGGTGATCAATGTCCTTCGTATGCGACCGTAAAAACTGAACTGCAAGCTTCAAAGATTATGACCCATCGGGAAGGCCAGTTTCTGTATCAGTCCCCGAAAATATCGATGCATTTCATGACATGATTTTATCAGACCGTCGAATTGGGCTAAAATGGATATCTGAAGCACTGAATATTTCATACGAACGCGTTCATCATATAGTTCACCAATGTTGACCAAAAGCGTGCAAGGGTAGAAGCACCGCGTTCGATCTGTACTCGATTTGAAACCGATATAGATTTCTTAAGCCTAATTGTTACTATGGATGAGACTTTGGTACATTTCTACGATCCAGAAACAAAGCAACAATCGATGGAATGGCGACACTCTGGTTCTCTAAAACCTAAGAAGTTTCGTGTTCAAAAATCTGCTAGAAAAGTTCTTGCTTCAGTTTTTTGGGATGGCCATGGAGTAATCATAATTGATTTTTTTGATAAGGGTAGAACAATAACTGGAGATTACTATTCGAGATTAATGACCACTCTACGGGAAAAATTAAAGAGAAAAGACGCGGAAAGCTATCCAAAGGTGTTTTGTTTTTGCAGGACAACGCCCCTGTACACAAATTTCATGTTTCCATGCAAAAAATTCGTGATTTGGGGTTTGAATTACTAGAACACCCCCTTATTCACCAGATTTGCCTCCGTCCGACTATCATCTCTTTCCTCAACTAAAAAAAAGTTTAAAAGGTTGTAAATTTTCTTCCAATGAGAAGATAATAAAAGCTGTGGAGGTCTGGTTTGCAGAGCAAGAAGAAACATTTTTTTTAAAAGTCTAGAGACGTTGCAGTTATAAATGTATCCAATGTATCCAATTAAGAAGAGAATATGTTGAGTAATAAAATATTTGACATTGAAATTTTGTTTGGTTCTATTGTAGGCTAGGAATTTTTCAATATAACCTCGTAATATGAACATTTCTTTCGATAAAAAGGTCCTTCGAGCGACGACAGTCTATGTTCAAAACAATAAAGGTGATTTCTAACACTAGAAATTTTATTTCATGTTATCAGTGTCTATGTTTCGTACAGATGTGCTCCAATAGGACATTAACATGGCGCTAGAGATGAACAAAATAGTAGCGATACTTGATATTGTCTTCAGTTCGGATTGGAGATTCTGAACGGGAAGATGTAGAACGGCTCTGATGAGACACAAAAATATCCAAACCGGTGGTAAACGGCATATCACGTTTGAATTTATGAAAATTGAAAATAACAAAAGGGATTGGAATTATATTTCAATATATATATAGCTTACCTATAAAAATTCCAATCATTGTCATTCTTGTGTAACCAGTTGAAGGAACCACAAATACCAATGAAGCCAAATAATAAAGAGGAATCACACAAAAGCCAAAAAGTAATAAAATCAAAAATAATCGACCTGAAATGAAAACAGTTAAAAATAGTTGAAATAATATATACCATGTGACAGGATACTACATTATACCGAAATATATTTTTTACTTACTCATATCAGCTACCGTTTTAAATCCGTCTTGTTGGAAACACACAATTGTAATTAATAGAGCTCCTATGATAATTATATAAGTTATTATGTCACACAAATAATGAACAAACCAAAATATATGAGTTTTTATTCCTGATACAAACTGCAGATGTTTCGACTTTGATACGTTTTCTCTTATCGCAAATATCACAAAATATGAGGCCACAAACGCCATGCTAAAAAATAGTATAATTCACAAACTAATTGATATAAGAGTATCTAAATAGCAAAAAATTAAATTGGAAATGCCTTAGGAAATTAATTTGAAAGTTGGATCCTTTATTATTACCTGAAACCAATATTGAACGCCACTTGGAATCCTTGAGATTGTCCTGTTACAATCATAGATAATTGTGTTTCAGCTTTATAAGGTAGCGGTTTGTTTGAAAATTTGAGATAACCTAAAATCGTAATATTTTTATATAATTCTTATGCCACTATTATATTATAATACGGGGAAGTGTAGAGAAAAATTTGAATTTTAGAAAATTTATTTGATTATAATACACACTATTCCATGGCTTGAAATGAAGTGACACCATACATAATCCGACCCTAGTAATTATAAAAAATTTATTGTATTTGAAAAATTATTTCAGGGGGCTGACTTCTCTGTTGTCTCCACATCTCTAAATCTGTCTACGTATCTTTTGGAATGACTCTGTTAGTTTCAGCACATCTTCTCTTAGCACCGGAAGTATTTGTAAGTTATTCAGAAAAATTGGGGGGTACCTTAGTAAAAAGGTGATTTTCATTATTTTTGATTTTTATCACTCCCCGCAAAAAGGATTTCTAAACCATTCCATCAAATTGCTTAACGTATACTTACCTGTAGCATTAGTATGGTGTTTGTATAGCGCAGATAACACAAAACTGAGGGTTATACCGGGCGTGTGGTACGGATCATGATTGAACCAGGCTGTAATCTTGGGATAGTGTTCATTGATTGATGGAATACTTTGCTCTTCGAATGATGCACCCACCAAATACCGCCGACGAACTAAGTTGGGATTCGTTCTAGTCTTAAATGGAAAAATCATTAGTTGCAGAGTTAGATTTTTAAATAAATTATTCCTACGAATACTTTTCGATTTCCCTTCCTCGAATGCCTTCAACATTTATTTTATTTCTTCCTTATGTTATCTAGATAAAATATTATGGCACATGACATGTGAATCAAGCACTTGCATCGTTAGCATAAATCTTACCTCTAATACGACATTAATATCTTGATATCAAAAATTATTGTACACATAATATTTGTACGGAAATATTATAGAACAAAAATATATGATTCCCCTCGCTTTTGAATCTGAGGCTTCATTAAAACGAAGAAGTTTCGAAGCGCATTGATGTATCATAAACACAACGCATTGGCATTATCTAGATTCCAGACATCAACAAATTTCAGTGAAATTCGTGAAAATCAACAGGATGAAGAGTAGAAGAGGTGCATAATGTTGCATTATCGTCGAGTTCGAAGAAAAAACAACTACAACATTCTACATATACAAGCAAGCATATGATGCGGCTCCTAAGCTGACACAAGATAATTTGGAAACTAAAATTTTTGGCGCCGACGACAGAAAAATAGTTGCTTATAATGTGAGTGTTGAAAGTGATTATTTCGTGAAATGAGCGTACAAAATGAAATCAGTTTTAACATAAATATCATACAATGTTTTTATTAGAACTGCCATTAACGTTAAACTTCTAAATTCATTCAACCTAACCTAACGAAAATAAGTTTTCTAGAGACCTGAGGCCGCTAAAATTGAAAATGTTCAAATTAAAGAAAGAAATCAACTCAAGTAGGGCACTATGTGATAGTCTGTTTCGCTACAGTCACTTCACAAAGTTTGTAATAGATTATCTTGTTTGTTTTAATTTATGTGGAACCAATTTTCTTGGATTTGGAGTGATTTTTTTTATGTTCCATTTAATGTCCGTTTCACTTCTTCTTAGGTTATATTTCAATTAAAGTCCACAACGGCAACGTCCGCAATCGCTGAACTTCCCATTCCACAAATGTAAAAAAGCCGTGGGCATTGTAGGTTAAAGTTATAGGTTGAACAACCATCTTGAGCGCTGTATGCTAACAAAATAGCAATTGGGGTCAATAAATTCATTGGAACTTTTTGCATCTCCGCTTCAATAAGTTCCAGGATTATAAGAAATAACTTGTCCACAAGATATTTCGTTTCCTTGGTTGGTATAGTTTGGACGTGAACAACAATTTTAAAATTTTATATGCCTCCACAGAGAAGATCTGAAACTGAGCATATGGTGCTGAATCGGAAGCATTTTTCATGTAGGTGGTGAAGAGTGCATCATTTGTTTCATAGTAATAAGGCTTCACTAATCGCTTGTATGGTAGTTATTTTCTTCCTAAACTCACAATTAGCCGTAGATAATCCATATTCGGTTATAAATTGTGAAAAACTCATCCTCTCAGAAAGTAGACGTCTGGTGTGTGATTTTATGAGATCGACGACTTGCATAATCTTTGCAAGAATGCTAAGCCCATGAAACATAAGCTTAAAAGATCGAATAACCCTTCGCATTCTCACAGGGTTCTAATAACACCTTGGGATAAGAAACATAAAAAATACTGGCGAATTCACGTTGCATTGAGACGAGGGTGAAACGCATAATTTCGGCATGCACCGAAACAACAGATACCCCTGCTCGGTTATTAGGTTTGACCAAGATCTAAAGACCTCCTTGAAATCGTCTCAAGTAGCATACATGTCCAGACCAAATCTAGTTTTATAATAGATTTTTCACGTTATATTTCAGTCTAAATATAAGAATAAAAAAAACTTTGTGGCAGAAAAAGACCATTATACCAAGGAATAAACATCCTTCAAAGAATGAAGAGACTCAAAATGCATCGTGTATTTAAATTATTAAACATAATAATTTTACTTACCAAATGAAGCATTTCTTCTGTTATATTTTTTTTAGTCGTTGACAATCCATATTGTTTCAAAACGTCATTATAACAATTAACGTAACTGTAAGAAGACTCATTTTCGTCAAATTCAACTAAAGTTACAGGGTCGGTGAATCTGGTTAGATCGAGTGGCATCTCGGGCTGAATAGTTGTACTTGAAGAATTTGGTATAGTCATAACAATTATCATATTAATAACAGGAAACAATATCATTATTGTTATCAAAATCCATGATCTGTAAGTTCCGATTATTTTTTTTAGAAGCATAGCCAAAAATTGGTTGAGGGCTAAATCAAATCCGCCTGTATAAACTGGTTGTAAAGACACAGAATCTGTAATAATAATAAGTAAAATCACTGAAAGATTAAACACAAATTCAATTCTGCTACTTATTGTTATCAAGGATAGGCTCAAACTCCCTCAATTGATTCAATCTAAGATATAACGAAATACCGAAAAATTTAGTCTTGATAGTAAATTTACCTGGAAACTAAGCTGTTGAAGCAAATGAGATCAAAACAACATATTAGAAATGAATATAAATGCCATCAAATCGTACGCTGGCTGTTCCAAAACTGCAAATAAAACTAGAGTATGGACCAAGAACCAAACTCTCTTGTATAATATACCAAGCAACAATATTTCCAATCGAAAATTGTGTTCAGGTCAATTGAAACACGAATGATCTCATATAGGAAATTATTGTCCGATACCCAATCAGCCATTAAGGATTTTGAGCACATAAGAACCCAGGTGGTTAAAAAATTCCTGGACTATTTAATTGTTAAAACAAACCGGATATACTATTTGAAAAACCTTAACCCTTCTGTGAAATCTAATACTAGAACAGAAGAATGATAAATTACTAGGATAATATAGACGGATTGAGACAGTCAAACCTATAATCAATATAATCAATATTGAATGTATCAACCTAAGCAAGAATAATACTATTAATATTGACAGGAGTCTTGTCGTTGCATTACCGCCTTAATCGGTGAAGTGTGAAAGACTACGGAACTGTCAAGTGCTACACCTGAGGCAATTCTGTTATTTATTAACTAATAACCCAACTTTCTAATGTAATAATGTATTCATTAGAACATCCTTACCTACGAGAATCGTTCCCTCGGAGGATAATGCCTTTTTTTGATTCATTCCATTCTCTTTTTCATCATACATTTCTTCTTGACCATGATCAGCCCCAACTCTAAAAGTGTTTCAGATGAATACGAAACTATCTATGATTATTTTAGCTGGAAAAAGTATTAGGGAATATAGTAACTACAACTAATACCGTATATAACCATCACGTCTGAAAACTGAGTGCAATGTATGGTAAACTTTTTGACCACAATCAGAGCATAAATAACAAGCAATAAAAATGATAACAAAAAATAATAGAAGCAAAATCATAGGCTTAGATAACGAATCCTTTCTAAGTCTAGGTTGTTGCTTTTCTTGAATATAAAATTATGTGTGATGATGCTCTGCTGTGGCTAAAATATCGGGCTCTTCATTTAACAGATCACTCAGGTACTCAGACTATGGTAAATGTGTTGGTCAAGTTAACATCCTCTTGGATATTATATATTTTTGATTGTCCCAGTATGTGTCCTATCACTGAAGCCTAGTATGACTTTTCCTTGAAACACTGTAGCATATTGATCGATATTTGTTGATACTTCAACCTCCGTAGAACTGCTCCTCTTTCTTTAATAAGAAGATCTTCTCTCCAGTGTTTCCTATATGGTGTACTCGAAACTGCTTATAAAACATGAGAAGACGATTGATCTTATCTAAGAGAAGGCAAACTTAGTGAGATAAAATGCTTTCTAAAGCGTTCCAAAATTGAGAATATCAAAATTAATATAAAAGAAAAATCCCTGCAATAGAATTCACTCAAGTTGCTCAACATAATTAAAGAACTAACTTCATAAATACTTCTTCCATGGTTGTAAGTGATATGCCGTAACTCCGAACTCCCAATTTTTTCGATTCCAGTTCTAATTGTGTTAACATTGCTTCAAATACAGGTGCATTACTTTCGGTCAGGAGATAAGTTAATTCGCTACCAACGTTGCTTTGTATCTACGAATAATTAAAACAAAATGTCAAAAAAATTGACACAGTCTGAGGAAATTATGTATTTTTAGATAGTTTCTCATATATATTAAAATTACTTCAATTTGAGACCATAACCGGCTCTGCCAATTTATTACTAACCGAGATATTTTCCAAAAAAAGAGATAAATCGAATTCAAATCTCGATATCGAAAAAAAAATCAAATAACAGCAGGTGGAAATAATACTTCTTGCAAGCGGTATTTCAATTCAAATACCGTATAAAAATAATAAAGATACTAATAGCAACGTTATTGAACAAGAAGAAGACGAAAAGATATAACTCAATGAACTACAAGAGTTCATCGGAATAATTAATTAAGTACATGAAAGATTTGGGAGACAAACTCTTCATGAAAGATACCCATGGAGCTGGGAACTCAAATAATAATGCTGATTTATAAAAAAACAGGGAATCTGTAGCCGTATCTAAACTCAGGTCTAGATAAAATATGTTCTAGAAGTCTTGAGAGAAGACTCAAAGAAAAACTTGGTGATCAATTAATAAACATTGTGTGGGTTGAATGGAACCAAGCAAGGTCCTGTGCTCTTAATCTGGAAAGTTGGTCAATCTGTAATATATCAATCAGGCTTATACTTTTACTTTTTCAAATATATTTCCTATTTCGTTATTTAATTATTGTAACACAATAGTCACTTCTACAACGCTGATCTGAGGCCACAAGTTGAAATAAATTTAAAAAGCTACACCGTCGTCAATGTCGGCATCTTCACCAACTTAAAGCACAATTGAAGGCAGCAACCATACTGACTTTCCTCAGATAACTTCCATTTCTTTTCACTCAACGTTGTTTTTTATCCAAAACAACTTTGTGTTCGTGGTGATCTCTTAATACGCAGTTAAAATTAATGTTATTACGAGGAAAAACAACAAAAACGAAGAACATGATGAGAGCAGCAGAGATGGAAACATCGGAAACAATTGAGGGATTAAGCCTAAGAGATCAAATAAGAAGCAAAGCTTCACGATTCACGAGATCAAGACGACGATATTGGATTGAATAGGCAGAGAATAAAAAAGCATATTCAAGTAGACCTCCCGACCGACGACCAGAGATGGTACGAAAGCTGGACATCTACTTCCCAAGAGGCTGAATAATAGAAAAAACAAGACTAAGTCTTGAGAAAATAGATAAAAGTTTCATTTTTCAATAAATATACTATTTATGAAACTGTTTTTATTGTTAACATCAATTTTTATCAATTTGGAGAATCGTGTTCGGGGATTGTGTACTGAGGAAGCGTCGGTATCTCACGATTACAAATCTTATACGAAACCGCAACACCACAAGGTGGTGACGAAGTAAATAAATAAATCAACCACATAACGAAGTCTGTAGACTATATAGTTTAGCCATAAATGTACCCAAGAGAAACAGCGTTAATGTTTGATAAACGAACTATTGATAGTTTAACTATCCATTATGATAATTATACCCCAAAATGATTTGGTTTTTTATTGTAAAGTAAATATTTTATTATATCTACTATTAATCGTCATTTAGATAATGTTTTAACACTAATGTTTGCGTAATAATATAAATGTTAACGATTTTTCTTGACAGTATATGAAAAATAGTGTTCTTACTTCAATATCCGGAATAAATTTCTTTAATAATTCGGTAACTTGATGTGGATTGCACTCCCTCGTTTTATCCATTATCAAACTATAACCGGCGCCATATTTCTTCTTAAGGAAAAAACTAGAACCGCAGCATTGTAGTTCACCTCCAGCCATAATAGCAATTCTGTCGCCAAGAAGATCAGCTTCATCCATAAAATGGGTACTCAGAAGAATAGTTCGATCTTTAACAAAAAAATTTTCAGTTCGTATTTTGTTATATGTTTGTTCTATTCTTTCTTTTTTTATAATTAAATTATATCTTTTGCATATTGCATTATTATTATGATAGTCCCCGATTTAGTGTCTAAAAAATAAGTTTTTTAGCCAAATTTCAAACGTTTTCTTCGATTTAGACATGGTATATTATCTTGCTGAAAGAGAGCAAATGAGATGTGATTTACATTTTCGTTCTGACCAATAATCTTCAGAAAAATAACTGTTAACTGTTTTGCCTTCTTCCAAATTGTGTATATTAAAATGCAAAGTCGATTACTATGTTTTTGCATGCTTCTTATGGCTTTCACCCGATGCAGGTCACTAGAATGAGTGTCGTTTTGATTCAGGTATTCAATGGTGGATAGCAGATTGTGTCCTTGGTCTCATATTGATGCTAAACATACTTTTAATTTGGATGATCTTCAATGAACACTATGAATCTATTGTTAGAAAAAATTTTTCAAGGTGATACGCTCATGTGAAAGGGTCCATATATGATATCTTGATGATATCTACTACCTCTTCTAATTCTATAACTCTTCTCAGGAGTTTATTGATGCTTTTTGGTCTAACTTCATTGTTGATTATCATTGGTTACTGTACAATTGTCTCTAAACATACCAATCAATGATGTTGGAGTTTTCAGGGTAAAAGACGCTATAATATTTTTCAATAGCCTTTGCTCCATCGATATTTTCTAGGTTAAAATATAATACTTGATAAACATACTGTTTAAAAAAAAAATTGAAAACTATCGTTTAGAATATGAAAAATAAAACTGTTTTAGATCGGGAACTAGTAATACAACAAACAATATCAAAAGTTGTATCAGAGATCATTATTTACCATCTTTTTGTTTTTGTAACAATTCCCATAGCACTCTTCTTGCTGATGGATCCATTCCAGCTGTGGGTTCGTCCAGCATGACAACTTTAGAGTTGCCGCACAACGCGACACCTACGCACAACTTCCTCTTCATTCCTCCAGATAAAGTTGCAGATTTAGCATCTCTTTTCGATTCTAAATCCAAAAGTTTAACGTATTTATCAATCTCTTGGTTAATTTCACTTTTTGATAATCCTTTCAATTTACTGAAAAAGTAAAAATGTTCCGCAACTGTTAATTCGTCGAAGATAATGTTATGTTGTGGACAAAGGCCCAAACTGGCACGAGCTCCAGCTATATTTGTCCTTATATCGCATCCGTTTATAATTGCAGTGCCTTCACTAGGTGTTATCATACCTAAAAACAATTTTTTTATCAAAAGAATTGAATCAAAACATAACTCTCGCTAATCTATATTGGTAGGAAAGTGAGAGCTTCACTAAACTACTTCAACAATTAATAGGAATCAAAGAAATCTCATCTCTAGGATGTTTTTATCATCTTATTTTACTAAATTTACCGCTAAGTATACTAAGCGGCACATGCAATCACTATGTGACAAATTATGTAGCTTCATATGCTAGGACCGTTACCTGCGTATTACTGCATGCTTCTCTCTTCAATAATTTCGAAAGGAACTATCAGAATGTTACGTAGGACTGATTTAATGGCAAAAAGAAATGTACTACATCCACGGATTCCTAGGAAGCACGACGGGACCATCAATGAATAGAGAAATTGTTTATTGAAGAGGAGTCCAGGCTCCATCTGAGTACAGCGATGTATATTTACAAGTATATTTAGAAGTTCTATCAGCGTTTAGGATGGAATTTGTTCCAATAGCCGCTTGATACCACAAAGACCGCTTAGAAATCTACAGGTATAAAAACGTTGACCCAATTATTAGGCCATTTGCAAATGCAATAGGCGACAATTTCTTTTTAATTAATGACGATTCTCTTGTGCACGCTTTGTGACAGAAAGATTAGAGCTTCGCGGTATTGGCAAAAAGGAATGAACTGCCTGGTCACCACACATGAGCTCCATAGATCACATCTGGCCCGAAATTTTATTAGTGTAGTGTAGATCAAATCCTATCAATATGCTTGACGAGTTAGCAGACAACAAGATGTGAATTCTAAAATTGCTTATTGTAATTTATTCTCGATTACTTATTGTGTAGTAAACTTTTGTTTCATCGAATTTAGTGATAATTTCTTTGTTTGAATGACTTTGATTGATCTTAATCTGTAAAAATAAGTAATGAAAAGAGAAAAAAGAAGGTGAAATTTAAAAAATATCTATAATCCTTAGCAATTATTGAGTACTTGTTTTGCAGATAAAACGATATTAGTATTTTAAATTATCATATTCAGTTACCTGTTAACATTGACATAGTTGTAGTTTTTCCAGCTCCGTTATGTCCTAGTAATACTGTAATCTGATTCTCATATATATTAAGTGACAAATCTCTAACGGCTGTTTTTTTACCAAATGTTTTTCGAAGATTGAATATTTTTATACCAACGTTGAGATTTTTTGGTTCTTCTTCAATGAATTCGCTAAACTTTTCTTTAGACATGCTTGAATTATCTAGAAACGAAATTATCAATTATTTATTAATACTGGTGATTTATAAATATTTTTTCACCCAAAATTTCATTGTCACCAAACCAGTACTTCTTGGTAACGAAATAGTACCACTTTTGTGGTACACCATATTCTCCTGGAAAAACCGCTTCTACGTAAAGAGCAATAAGCATATGAAGTAATGAGCTGAGTGCCAACATTATCCATACAAGACCTAAACTCATGTCGTCGTCAGGCGTGTTTGGTTTGAACAAATTACTCCATTGGATTCCTATAGGAATAAAATCAGAAACATATTACCGTTAAATTAAATAAGTTCAAAATTTTTTCAACATTCAAATTAAGTTATCAAAAACCTATACTATCGCTGTCAACTCACCATCTCCTGTACCTTCATACATTATAACAATCTGGAAACCAAATCCCATTCCTGTATTAGTTAACAAACAGGGTAATAATTTATTCCAAAACTTAGTTTCACTGTAATTATTCTGCATGAAAGCATAAGGAGCAAATGTTAAAAACCAGATTAATCCTGACAGGGTTGCTGCTGTGTTTGCTACAAAAGAAAATGTACAAATTGAGGATTAAGAATCGCTTGAAAAGAATAAACTCACCTTTTGAAAAAAACACACTTATTGCAAAACAAAATGTTATGGTAGAGCATGCATATAACAATAAAAATACAAGAAGTACTGATGCATCAGCGTGTGTAAATACCGTGAACTCTGTATTTTGATACCATCTAACTTTGAGAAGTATTACCATAAGAACCACTGATATTAAAAGAAATACGAAACATTTTATAAACCACGCCAACCAATGTAACCAATTTGGAAGACCCATTATTTTCATCGATTCCTAAAATTGAATAAAATTTCATCATAATATATTGTATTACAATAAAATCACAAATTTTTGTATGCCTTAAATCAATTCATGTATAGTATAATTTTGTGGTATGCTCAAATTTTATGGGAATCCAATTTTTCATACAATTGTTGTAATCCTCGACTAGGATTGCATTCAATTTTTAGCTTCAATGTACTTCTGAGCTTCAAAAAATCACGGAAAGCCAAATCTGTCGAATACGGTGACTCAGTGATAACTCACAATCACAATCATGCTAGAATCTGGTCGTTTACGACGAATTGGTTCACATAGACGGCCAAGTACTACTCCTCTGACTCCGTTCAACCACCTGGAACAAGTTTATGGTGAACCACATCCCATTTATTGAAAAAAAACTACGTATCGTCACGACCTTTGCACATCGTTGTTTTATAAAATATTCAGGTCTTTTGGTACCAGTCCAGCATTGCTCCACTTCATACCCAGAACATAAACCAAAATATGTCGATCCATAAAAGATGTTGAAAGTCTCTGCTATCTCTCAGATGTTGACACAATGATTTTCCAGTATCATTTCCTCCAATGTTTCCCTTTGTGTTTGCGGTAAAGAAACCTCCCGTATACCGTTGACGAAACTCCATTGGAAACATGAAAGTTCCCGCGAATTTTTTTCCATAATCAATAACGCCAGAAAAACTTTTCGCATTATAAACTGCTAAGCTTAACAAGCAATTGAGATGTAAAGATCAAGCTTCAAACGACCATCAAAAAGTTTGTACCAATTTAAATGTTACCAGTTCTGGTAAAAAGCGGTCAGGCCATGTAAATCCGAAACCACTGGATGGTTAGTTTAGTTTCGAGTAGCTCTTAAATTTTTGCCTGTGTGGTGACAGCTGCAGCTTTACCAAAGCACAAATATTTAACTTTCTGCCTACAAACAGGTACAAAAGATGCATACTTTCGACCAAGGTATAAAGAAAAATAAATAGTTATTAATAGAGAATTTGAAATATGAAATCGATTAATAGAAAATATAAAAAACATCGTCATTAATGTAAACGTAATTTCTCTTTCTTCATATATTTGAAAAACTTTTAGATTGATTTTATAAGAATATAATAAGGAAAATTATGTTAACTTACTTTTAGTTGTTTTTCTTTTTCCGCTGTTATCATTTTAACAGTATTTATACAGGTATATACGAAACTAAGCATAACTATCATTCCAAGTAAAGTAGACAATGCCTGTATAAGAAGATCCGAATACCAAGAAGCTACTGGAAATCGCCTCATATATATTATTGGTAATAGATTTTCTGAAAGATACTCAATGGCATTGTCCGAGGAAACATTTTCCTTAGCAAGAATTAAAGTAATAGTAACTAGATGCTGAATGAATGAAAATCCCTCAGCGTTGTAATCTACAAATTAAAAAATAGTAAGATGAAATAAATTTTAGTTTAGTTTAGTTAGAGGGTGTTTTACAGTGATATTGGACTAGGACAAATCCAAGAAATATCAAAATAACCATATAATATGTTTTTTTTAATTCTACGATTTGCAAGAAAACATCATAAAATAAGCAAATTTGCTTATAAAAAATCTGAAATCAACATTAGTCATGGGTTTAAAAATGGACCGCAAATCAGAATATGAAGAAATTACAAAAGAGATTTCTAGAGAATCTTTCATGGTCTTATGTAGATTTTAAAAAGAAATCTTTTGTTGCTTTTATCCCTCTAAAATTCCCCAACAATTCTATGCTAATTTCTACACTAAATTATCTATCTAATCAAGGTTTTAGATGGTTAAAATATGTAGAATAAAACTTTCAAGATTTAGATCCTTTTACTAGAATCTAGTTGAAGCCAGACCATTTTATCCGTGAGATGTGAGACTTTTTGAAAATTTCACTTCCTTAGTTCAGTAGTACAAAAAACGAGTGTGTATGCATACACCGATGAGTGAAGTTAAAATATTTGTTGCTTACTTGGAACCGAACCAGTATTATTATCAGGCGACCTAGGACCTGCACTTTGAAATATGGGATAAACTAAGTTTGTCTTCCAATTCTTGAAACCTATAGAATCTAACTGGAAAGTAGTTTCTCCTGGAAATCTAGAAAATGATGAAAATTAGATATCCTATATTACTATAATATTCAACTGCGTGCATTTTTACAATCTACCTTATTGCTACTTTCGGATCGTCGAGATCACCTTCGAATTCAATACCAAAGTACGACGACGTTTGGCTTAAGGCAGCTTCTTCAAGTTCCTGACTTGTTTCCACGCCTATTACTTCGATTAAGGAAGTAAAGTTCAGATAGTTCATAGCTTGATCAAAACTACTATTTACTGGTGTGTAAATTATCGTTAAGTTCGGAGCACTAAAATTAATAAATATATTCTAAAGTAACCGGATGCGGTCAATGTGAAAAAAATATTTGAAATATCTCTTTTTTTGCCTGATTCGTCCATAGTTCAGTTTGTTTTCATGTAATAAACATACTTACGGTTCAGATCCAATCGATTCCAATAAACCCGCATACATAGCATCACTACCATCAGGATTTGCACAACCATCGATAGAAAAATCTGAAAGGGCGGTAGAAAATGTACAAAAAGGGTCATATATTCTTTCGTGTTCAAGTTTTGGTGTCGATAAGCTTCTTATAAGAACTAGAAGAATAGAAAATATCACAGGTGTCAAAATTTCTATTGTAGTTTGAATCGGTTTTCTATATTGTAGAATCCAGTTTTTCCACATCAAAAGGAGAAATTTATCCACTTTCTCCCCCATTATATCTGAAAATATTAATCAAAAATATTAAATATACAGAAACATTTGTTGTATACATATAGGATTTTATCCTGAGTGGCACCTTTAATATCGAAACTTATTAAAACAACAAACAAATAAAATTTGAAATAATGAAAACAGGGTACAAGGACTACTGAAAATATTCAATAATGCAACCAACTTACTTAACATTGTAATATCAGCATTTAAAACTAACAAAGATCAAAATAGCAGAATAACAAATGCCTTAACAATTCATTCTCATTAAACAAACATATCCAAACAGACGCACAGGATAAAATATTTATAAGGGAATAATCAAGGTACAAAATATTTCTAGTGACGACCAAAAATAAAGTAAAGGACCTTAATGGACTAGTAGTAAAATGACACAATTATTGAACAATTGAAATGAACATATGGTTACTGAATAGAAAAATCCAGCCTTTCCCAATTTAGGGCTCATATTTTACTTTTTTTCAAAGTGAAACAAGAGCACTAAATTTGCCAAATCATAGATCTACCGGAAGAATTCTGGATTATGTGTTTTTATAATGAAGCTCGAATTTGTCTAATGAATGATTTCAATCTGAAACTATTGCGTATAGCTGTTTAGTATCCATCTATTATTATGAACTATAACACTCTCTATCATCATCATTATCATACGAACTGAAAAGATCAACTATTTGTACCGGCCTGCTTTATTTCCTGGTATGAATCCCATTGAACTTATTTGAGGTACGGTTGCCAATGCAGTTAAAAAACTTTTAGATCTCTCTAGAAATCGCAAGTTTGTATCTATGCTGTAGAATATAAATATTACAGAAAAAATAATTACTAATCCGGTAGTATGCGCAGACGTCTGCAAATGTACAAAATTGCAAGAATTGGCAATTTTCTAGTTTAACAATACGAATCATATAAAACTCAGTTCCCAAAGGAAATACATTTATTCAGAAGATTCAGATACCACAATAATATCGAATCTACGTGTACATTTCTGTGCGCGTTTCTTTATCTATAATTTAAATTACAAAATTACTTTTTGATATTCTTTATCTAAGCTTATATGGGATCAATTATTGCCTTTTTTATTTATAAGAAAGGATTCATATTTATAAATAGATGAGCAGTCATTCTTGGTACGCCCTTACTGTAATTTATCCGAATGAATAACAGAAAAAACACAATATATTATGAATTTTTGTGAATTATCTACATGATGATTATAATTAATAGTAATATTATTAGAGTTAATATAAGTTATAGACAGATTTTCTTTAATTATTAAATAATTAAATATTACAAGTAGCTGTAGTTGTAATATTGTACGGTACAGTTCATGTTAATTACTTCACAGTTTTTTTCCCTTGTTCTAACTTGTTATTTATGTTATCGTAGATGTAACCTTCGGCAATTGTTATAGTATTCATCTTCTACACAATATTATTGAATTGACAAGAGTAAAAACTCTTATTAGTTGTTGATATTTCCTTAATAATACATATATTATGTGATAGTTCTAGATAAATTAATTTACTGATACTACGAATTCATTATACTTGAAGGGTGTTTGATTTACTCCCGGTCAAGGTATCACATTTAGTTGATTTAGATCTTATCAAATTCGATAACAATCGGCAAATATATGACGTGAATGACGAATTATCTCGTTAATTTGAATATAATGCGTTTCCAGTTATAATAAAAAAGAACAAAATAAGAAAGGAGGGAAATAATTGGGAGAATATCAGAATATTCTTTTGAGATCCTCAAACTAAAATGCCGATTCAGTATCCGGTGACTCTTTCTTATTGAGAATTCTCGTAAACAAAAGGTATGGATAAAGTTTTTATCACCTGGAATGTTGATCTTTAGATCTTTATCCAGACGCTTGTCGGACTTCAATAAACCGCGACAATAATAACACACTTCCACACATAACATTTCAATGGAATATTTCTGATAGTTCACATATAAAAGTTGAAGAAGATATCATAATAAAAAAAATTAACAGAAGTATGGAAACATTGCCAATAAGAGCAGCTCAAGCGATAGCCTCTTAAGAAGTAAGTCAGAGAACTGTGACGACCATGTACATTTACCGGCATAATCATGAATCCGGATGCTTTATTTCTGAATCTCTAACTGGAGGACCAAGAGCAGCTATCGGCCGAGAAAATGAATCTTTGGTGTTAAATCGAAGAAATCGGAGAGACAATGCTATTCCATTGCAGCTGCCACTTCAGAAAAAAATGTTTCTGTCAGTCGTTTGACAAAAAGAAGACGGCTTCTGGATATATTAGGACAACAAATTAGACTTTATTTTCTCAGGTAACATGTCAAGTACACTATTCAGCAATTGACAAATGACGAAACAAGAAAATGGCTTCATGGAAATGATAGACGTAAAAGAGTTTACAGTCGTGCTAAAAAGCGATTTGCACATTGTTGGATAGAGGAAACAACTGCTTACGGAGGTATTCTGCAGGTGCATGGGGGAAATTTCACACTATGCAAAAATAGAAGCCCCCGTTCTGTGGAAGATATTTCAGAAGAGCAAGTGTTTTCATATTCCGGCACATTTACGATGAATTCTGATTGCCGGATAATACTAAGCATTATACAACACGGATCGTGAAAATTTTCTTTCAAGATATTGATTTCGCAGTAATGGGTTAGCCAACATTCAAATCAATATATGGGACAAACTAAAACCAAATATCTGATATCGACATCCAGCATCTACCAAGGTTTTGTAGCAAGAAGCAACGGGAGATGACTTTCCAGGATTATTTTATTGTTATCTATTATTTATTTTTATAAAACAGATACCAGAAACAATACAAGAACTAAGAAATCTTCGTTCACTACTTTGGGCAGATATCGCACAAAATTTATTCGATAACTTGGTTAGGTTAGGCATATCGAGATGGGCTGCTGTGATAGGTGCAAATAGAGGTCACAAAGGATATCAAGTGTTGAGTTGGAATTTCTGGAACCGTTGACGATAGTCATACTGAATACACTGTCTACACCAACACTCACGATTACACTGTCTAAAGCGCGTTTCGATAACCACGTTATCGAGACTGAAGGTGAACTAAGTTCAAAACGTCAGACAGTGTAATCGTGGGTGTTGGTGTATTTATTTATGTTAGTATTTAACAGTTAAAAAATATATTGCCCTTTAAAATTTTGTTTTCTAAGAATTTCTAAAAATTTTGTTGCTCTAAATTTTGGAATCGACAATAAATTACCTCAATTTTTGAGGGCCGTTTACTCCGCGTCTAGAATTTGAAATCCTTTAACATCAGTTATCACGTGTCAACCCTTTTATTGGAATTTATGATTCGGTTAAATATCACCCCTTAAGAATTGAAGGGGTATTTCATTAAAAAATTGTAGTTTGATAAATTTCATGATTTCTCAATTGCATTCGAAATATATATGAATAAAGAAATGAATTTATTCACTGTATTTTTGCTGTGCTATAAATTTCTTTTAAAATGTATTTCTGGTCACAATATGGTATATTTGTTGTTTCAAATGCAAAGAAATTTATTTTTTCATAAATATATAACAAATAATGTTTTTTTTCAATTTTATAATTAAATATGAATTAATATAAATTACTTCACCTGCAAATTTTTTCACCAATACCACTAGAAATATTTGGCTCACTCTACTATTCAATGCCAGAGAAAATAAATTCACATGAATATCGATCTAATTAAATAGATAAGAGAAACTGATAATATTCTGATAAATATAAACGTTTATTCGTATTCTTCTCAAAAATCTATTATAATACTCTGCCAGACATGATAATTCGACAGTTCAATTAATAAAATATTTGTACTAATATTGCCCAAAAAAGAACTTAAATATCATTGTATCATTGTGATTCAAAAAATAAACTCTAGAAAGTCGAGACTGCAATTGACTTTGTGTTTCGCATTTTTTTACTTTGAGTACTTCGAAGAAATGTCACTAGATTTTACGCCTGAGAGCACAGTTGAAATTGCAAACACAAACATTTAAAAAGGAGTCAATATATCAAAATCGATTGTTGCCAAAAATATTTATGTACTGAACCAAACACATTTCCTATTCAAATGAATTACAAAATTTTTTGTCATATAATTGTTTGTGACGTTTATTTTAAAACATAAGTAGAAACATTCAATGCTAAATACCATGTTACAAAAAAGCAATTACTTAAATAAATAATGTACATCCTTATACACACAATAATAATCCCAGCGTCATATTTCCATAATATATTTACTTTGACCTTATCTTTCTTTTATAATAATATGTTAAATATGTGTGTATTTTTAGTGAGTAGGAATGTACTTAACGATTTGATATTTTTATCCCCCCAAACCAATTCGCTAGATAATTTATATATTTATATAAATATAGCAATGAGTTCAAGGAATTTAGTCAGAGCATGGCATCACTGTCTAGTTCTTTTTCTGTTTTAACTCGAACCTATAGTCGATAGCTTGCTGGGTTTTGTGCGTATTTTCCTAAAGAAACAGTTTCAGTGCTGCTGTAAAAATGTAAAAATTGTAGCGATTCAATTTCTATGAAATCTTAGTAAAAATTCATGCCCACAACTCTATATTTTACCATATAGGCTTGTATAATTAATTAATGCAAACTGTAGGTGCTAAATAATTGAAAAGACAAAATTTAGAGATGTTTTTATTCACACACTATATAAATTTCCCAAAAAAAAACTCATAAATTGAAATTACAGCTCAGGTGACGATTCTTAAAGCCCGCGACAAGCTTTTATATATTAGGAATTGTGTAAGGTTATGTTAGATCAAGTTTACTAATAACCCAACCTAACCTTATTCATAGATTAAAAAATATTTGCTTAACTACAGCTGTATGTAGACAAGCCGAAACTTTGAAAGCCCCAGGCGGGACAACGCAAACACAGCAACTAAGTAAAGGGGAGGCAAAGACTCTAGTAGCACGTGGTAGTCGGCTATCACAAAAACAAAACCGGCATGGTCGTCGAACAGGACTACTGTTTATGTTGAATAGAGAAAGGTTTGACCTAGTGAAAGAGCCGGAGAGGCATGGAGGATTCTCCAGTTCTTTCATGTAATGGGATGAACAACAATTAGGAGTGACTTGGTCTTCCCATTGTTAGTAATTAGTAATGAATGGGATATGCACAGGTGAAGTAATTTGGGAAGTTCCAGCAAGAACAAAATCTGATTGACTAAAAAAATATAAATATGAGATTTCGTTTGTCACGAAGATGACTTAAATGAAAATATGAATGGTTGCATACCCAATAGGTTCGATTCCCAAGTATTATTGTAACCACGCCTATGTATTATATAGATGATCTGTGATAGTGATTTTTATGATCTCGTACAACTTTCAAGCGAGGTCTATCCCATGAGAATAGTTCAAAAGACCTCAAAGTTTTCACATTTTTATTCCATTGATTTGCTTTAACTATTAGTATAATTTGTACAGATTTTAAAAACCCCTCCAAATAATCGCTTGTAAAAGCTGGTATTTCAATGTGAAGTGTCTCTATAAATAATTCAAATCGGAGGTTTTTTGTTACAACACTGCAGTCTTTTAAATGTAAGGATTTTTAATACTCAATTAACATACTCTTGGTATTCCTTCAAATTAGCCTAAATGTTCTTTTAATTTGAACTTTATGGTAAAGTCGGAAGTCAGCAGATTAAAGTCTCCTTTAGCGTCAAACGTCAAATTCAAATTTTGATTATGTTTAAATTCTAAGCTGGCCGATGCATCTTTTTAATAAGTTTAAAAATTAAAAGGCTTACGGCACAACGGCTAGATATCGTGCTACATTAAGTTCGAGCTCAAGCTCATCTGAAGAGGAAAATATTATTGTCCTAAGACGAAAAATATATAGACATCGAAAAAATTATTTGGAAACAGTTATGGTAAACACATTGTCTTGTAAAGAATTTATTTATTTCGTAGGTTTTCGACCCATGAAACCAGGTATAGTTTTAAATATAGAAACCTAGAATATTAACTTATTGTAAGTAGTTAGTTCTTTCTCATCCTTAACATTGTTTTAAAGCCTTAAAGGAGCCTTCACAGATTGGTTATGGGACTACTTTATAGACTAAGTTGAAGGACTCTTTAATTTTAGGGAACCTTTAGTTAAAGTTCCAATTAGGGTGGGATTATGAAACTGGTCATAAACTATCAATATCATAATGCTCAAATATTTTTGATTTCTCTGTAGAAGAAAGAGGAAACATTGGAGGACAATTTATATCATTTGTGTTTTAACATTCAATACATCCCCCTGACACAAAAGTGAATCTCATTTGAACCACTTGAGGTAAACTATTATCATAGTAATATAATAAATTTTGTCGATAAATAATTTATTAATAATCTCGAGTAATAAATTATTATATGGCTACCACAACTTATTTGAAGGTCCTCCAATAAATTATCGTTTTTTAGATGATTAGTAAGCATTATCTTATCTTATCTGGTGACTAAAAGTAGTAAATTAAAAATGGATAATAGTGATGTATAAACCTTTCAAAAAATCAAAAGACATTTTTCAAATAAATATTTTTATTAAAATAATACAGAAAAAAATATCTTATTTCTTACATTTTTCAGTTTCATTCTATCCAATACAAGTTTTCTTTGGTGGTACCAAATAAAAAAAAATGTATTCATATAATTTGAAAAAAAATAGTGTAAATATATCACAATAAACAAATAACACAGAAAAAGGCACAAAATTAGTGAGACTAACTAAATTTAAGAAGTATTAGAGTGTTTGGTGAATGTCAGGAACACCTGCAACACAAGAACAAAATTAAATGGAAGGTTAACAAAGCAGCAATAAGTCTTCAACTACAAGAACCGATCAAAATGTCGATAGAATCCGAGATGGTTAACCATTGACCAGGAAACATTTGAATATGAGTCTAGCATAGTTAATAAAATTTTGACTAATAGTACCACTGACTTTTTCATTTTCCCTAAGAAATGTTATTTTGGGAAATTAGAAAGTATTCAAACGGAAACCAGAGGAAGGTTATCCCAATATTGAGTAACGATCACTACTATGAGGAGAAGTAAAACCATCTCCAACGCTGTGTGGTTGTCCAAGAGGATTCCTTTGAAGATTTATTACCACACCTGATAGAGTTGTTGTTTTGCTATAGCACTGTTTTGTTGTAAGTTCTTCAACTTTAACCAAATAAGAACATTTTTGAAAGAGTATCTTGTCAGGAACTTGGAAGTTGCGATTGATATATGAGATAGAGTATTAAATAAACTTAAAGACTATGAACAAAGCCGTTACGTCGATCAACATTTGATCATCGAAATCTGTAATAATTGGAGGCTCACCTGTTCTAAGCTACATTGACCTAAGGAATAATCTTCTATATCGAGATCGCGTCGTTTACCCTCTTCTAATATTCCGAACATTTTCGACCAAGGAACTGACTTATCAGTTATATAATAATTCAGTAACTCCTGGTGTTTTTCCCTGAGTTGAGCTCCAGGGAAATTGTAGTTAATGAATTGTTCTATCGATTCAGTATCAGAAATTGTATTTTCTGACAGTTTTTTCAATTTTATAGTTAACGTATAGCCTTCGGCGAATTTGTTTTTGAGATGTTGTGTTGATCCGAGACATTTGAAGTTACCGTTAACCATAATGGCTATACGCGTGCAAAGCGCTTCGCACTCTTCCATGCTGTGGGACGTTAATACTATACATTTTCCACGATCGCGTAATTTGCATAGAGCGTTCCATAGATGTCGCTTGGTTGCTGGATCCATACCTAAAAGGAATGATTAATGTATATATATATATATATATATATATATATATATATATATGCTTGCCCCTTCCAACATAAATTGACGTGTTTTTGGATTTTTTCTAAATACCAGTATTACAAAAGTTATTAAAGGTGGATACTTTTATCTGAAAAGCACTGTATATATATATATATATATATATATATATATATATATATATATATATATATATATATATATATATATATAACTATATAACAAAAAATAACTTACCAGTTGTAGGTTCGTCTAAATACAACAAAGGAGGATCTCCAATTAACGATATCGCTGTACTTAATTTTCTTTTATTTCCGCCACTCAATTCCTTTACTTTTTTATGTAAATGCCTATGAAAATCGAAGTCCTTTGATAAATAATCTGCAATTTTGAAGGTATCTTTCAATTTAACTCCTCTCAACAAAGCAAACATAATAATTGATTCTTCAGCTGTCATATCATCTAGAAGGGCATCGAATTGCGGACAATATCCAATGATACGTTGAACTTGTTTAAGTTGGCGTTTAATACTATAACCATTTACCTAAAATGAAAATACTATCATTATATTGGAGGGCATACAAATTTCCAATAGAACGTCGCAATAAATTAAAATCAACTGTCCAAACTTTAAGGAAATCCTGTTGTACTGCTCGCAATAAATTGCAGTCTTCTAAATCCCGCAAAAACTATCTTAAATGATTATTTTTGTCGAAACATTAAATATTGAAACATGAAGCATATAAAATTACCCGGGATTGCACTGGTGAATTTAGTTATAACCAATTACCTGAACAAAAAATAAATAGAAAAATTTAACTTATTATGGATGAATATGAACCAATGGGCTAATGGATAGGAATAAACAATTTGGAAGATATTTCAAAAGTAGTTATGTCAGAAAATCATCAATATCAATGTTTTAAAACATAAGAATTGTTTCTATATAAAAAAGACACTGCTAAGGCTGAAATATAGCTGCATTTCTTAGATGGTTGTCAATGGTTTTCGTAATTATTAATAATTCTGTTTTTTTTCACATTTTTTGTTGAAAAAACAACACATTAAAACATATAAAATAGAAGCTATGTATAGTTTTTTTAAGATACATGGTTAATCAAACAAATCACTAAAAAAGGCTTTATTGCCTGTTAAAGAGAACAATAAAAGAAACATTTGTGCAATAGAACCTCTTATAAAGAACTGGACCTGTCAAGGCACACGTCGTGCGCATGAGCTCCTCCCACATACGCACTCATGCGCTCTCCTCACCACGATAGACATGCGCACAAATAGAGTAATACAGAACATACCCTAAGAAGAAATGCAAACTTTATTGTTAAGTGGAAACAACAAGGCAGATGTGTTTATGTGATTGCCCTCGATGATAGATGGCAGAACTATATTTTCACGGTTCATTTATATTTACAACAATGAATATATACTGTATTTTACATCCAGATTTCGCAGTTTCCTGAATTCACGATAAAAAAACAATAAAGAGCAATAAAAACGCGTGATCGGCTCATGGGATGCTAGTGGTACCTTTTATAACGATTCGTATTGGCTGAAGCAATGTCTGAGAAAGTCAAGTTCACACAGCTGCACGTTACATGAATTTATTATTATTATATTCTAAAAATTTTATAGTAATAATTATTTTAAGTTTTTGTTTTATTATGTTAATTATTTACTTTGATATAAATTAAAAATTAAACTAGATTTCTAACATGCGCTTTTACAGTAAGAATTATGTGACTGTATAATAGCGCATGTTAAACATGTACTTTAATTTTTATTATTCTTTAATATGTGGTATTATAGTTATGTTATACATTGACTATCCTCTATTTTCAAATAAATTTTATTGTTAAAAGTGGCTGTGATATTCATGGAACTAAATTTAAACTGTCTATTTACGTTATTTCAATCTGAAGAACAATCATTTCTAAACGCGTCATTGCTTTAATACTTTTAGAATTTTGACAAAATGCATCTGAGGATACAAAGCATAATAAATATTTATTATTTATAAAAACTGGAGCGATTTTCCTCATTGTAACCAAGTTATTGTTTTTATTGTAGTTGCAATCTTTTGGTTAGTGTGGGTAAAAAAAAATTTTCAAGACTATAATGTTTAGATATTGGATAAAAGTGGCACTGTTTTTAAATTCCACCAATAAAACGCTAAGACGACAAGAGTCACAATGACAATGGAATGTGATCATCCGGTGGTCAACAATTACGGTTAGGTCATTTCCATCCCTAAAAATACCGATAAGTTCCTTCACATCACGATCTTGCACTACCTTCGGGGAAAATTATTCTTCTGATTTATCAAGGTCGTTCATGTAACAGCTGCGAGAACTAGTTCTTATTTTGCAAAACATTTTGGTAGTTTGCAAATCTTCCGCCTGGCTGTGGGCGTGACTTGAGGAAGACGTCAAATTCAAATGCGCATCGCTTTACTATAATTGTATATGCCTTTTACAAATTCTTGTTGACTTCATGACTCACTCATGTTTGTGCCTTTTTGCTGTTACGTCTTCGATTAGTTGCCTTTAAGTGTTTATTATCTGTTTTACAAATCAGTCTTTTTAAAGACTTTGGTAGATTGGATTTCTCTAGCTATTTAAGGTTAGGGAAAACAAAATTACGATTAAAATAATAATTATATATATTTGTAGATACTTTTAAAAAATCAAGGCAACGTGTGAAATATGTAGGTATAACATTTAGTAGTTAACTAAATGAACGAAGATTTTAATGTATGAATGCTATGCAATTGATAAATAAAAGTATTATTTATATGATATTATATTAAAATAAAGTATTTAAAATTCAAATAAAAATGTTAGTTTGAAAAAAGCATTTAAAATTCAATTCAAATTTGCCACTAAATACCTTTTAGTGTTGTGTATGGTGTGATTCAGGTTTACAATTTCTCTCTCACGCACTATGCACGTGATTACTCTCTGTAATGAGCGGCCATACTATAACCAAAAATAAATATTCAATGGGAAATTACAGAAAATAATACTTAGCTGTTCACTTTTCAGTAATTTCTAGTAAGATCCTTCGTCGTCTAAGATTATACTAACTACCTGACTCTAACACAAATTCTCATCAATATAAAATTACAGCCTGAGAAGTATTTAAGCCGAATTCAATAAGAAATCATAATTATAAATTACATTTCCGATAATATGTATACCGAAATTTGAAGGAAACTTGGCGGGAATTTAGAAATTGATGACGAATGACATGCAGACATTGACAGTAATGACACATTTTTATTACACTAACGTCACTATTGGTAGATGGCAGAACTAAATTTTTGTTACCGATATTTACATCAAAGTGGACATTCTTTTTGATATGTTCTGTGTGTAGTACTCTCAACAAAGTTTATCTTGGAAATAGGGAAATAAAGCCCTAAGATTAGAAATAATGAAAAAAGTGGATGAACGCGGTGAGAATTTACTTTTATTGTGATCAGATTTTGTTTAATGATCCTGTATTTCAATTTTTATTTATTTTGAAAAATCTACTGTATTAAGAAAAAAGGAATTTTCTTCTTTTAATACTGATCCATTTCGAGTCTAATAACTAGAATGTAGTGAGAATTCAGTTGAACAGTTAATCGCGACATTCTATTGAGGATTAAACGATCCATAGAAAGTTTCCAATGCTATATATTCAGGTCTCTTATATTACTATAGACGCTATATAATATATAACGTAAATATATTTAATAAAACTACTAGATGCGAATGTTGTCTTAGCGTTCGTAGCGATAGTATAGTGGGGCAGCGGTTAAGCGTCGGTCGTGGTGGACGGAGCAACACAACAGATTGGATTCAACAACCCAACGAATCATTCAAAACTCAAACGATAGAATTTGTCTTGCGGGAAAAGTCTCCGAAGAAGATAACTCGGTTATCGAAACGTTAGTAAATGTGATGTAGGCAAAATGTATATTATAATTTTGTTTTGCAAAATGTGTAGTTCTTGAAAACCCATCCTCTAATAATTTGAAATAGAAGTTAATAACGACAACCTCTTCTGTCGATTGCGGCAAACTGCATGTCAAAATTGCGTTTGAAAAAAATGTATATCTAAATTCAGTTTAAGCGGCAGCCATTTTTTACTTTCAAAATTTGAGAAAACCTAACCTAACCTACTTTTCTCTATATTTTAATATAATATCAGTTTTATTACAATTTTAGGAAACTGATTGGGACTCGAAGTTTAGGTATTTCAGTCCTGCAACCCATTAACATTTACTAAGTACAGTTTTGTATTGTTATAAATATTAATAAAATCACTAAAATAAATTGTATGGGGTCCTTTTCAATACGATAAAGTACTCACCCAACCATCTCCGTAAGAAATGCTCTCATCCCCAGTCATCATTTTGAATGTTGAAGTTTTACCTGCCCCATTTACACCCAACAATCCGAAACACTCAAACTTTCTAATCCCAAGGCACAATCCATTCACAGCCAGGTGATTTTTGTAATACTTCGTCAAATCTTTAATTGCTAAAGTATAATTCTGTTTAATTCCACTCTCAGTTGCCACATGCATTCGTTCTTTTTCTTCGATAACATCATCATCTTCATTTAGTACAGTTTTAGGACGTTTCGTGAAAAGTTTCTGTGAAATCGAATAAGATAATCTCGAAAATAATTTGTACTCCACGGCGATTAATAAAGCAAAAAGAAATAATCCTGTTAAGAACGAATACAGTAAGTTCCTTCCGATACCTGGAGCTTTCCATTTCCAATAATTCAAGTCTGGATCTGAAAATAATTAGAACCATCATCACAATATTCGATATCAATTAGTTTTGTAAGATTTTACCTTCACATATATCGCGAATTCTTTGGTTTAACGAGGACATGCACATTTCCTTCGATATATGTTGTTCTTCGCATGTTTTAAAAATTGTCGTGCATATAGAGTGGAACATATAAACTTTGTAACTCTCATTAATTCCTGTAGCTAAAGAATAATGAGGAAATATGAGGAAAATCCAATGTAAACCATTTCCGATATATTCTAAATCAAGACCTGGAGTCTGTAATACTTGGATGACAAGAAAAGCGGCGTTGCCTAAAAATTGGTGACACATAAATTAAGCAAACTATCTTTAAAAAAAAAACGTTTATATTTCGAAAATAATGATTATTCATTACGTTAAGGTTTCTTTATTGATAATGAAAAATAAATGCAAGTAGTGATTCCGCGTAATTATAAAATATTTTCATGAAAACTAGTCATAAATTTGTCATTTAAAATACCTACCGCCAAAAATACTGATAAGAGTCATCCTGGTATATCCAGTAGAAGGAACTTCGAAGAAATAAGATGATAAATAGAATAACGGCAAAAAGGCCCATCCGAAATAAAACAAAATAAAAAACATTCGACCTGAAAACAATTTCAAAAATCATCCTTATGTCTATAATAAGATTTTATACATAGAAAAAGTCGATAATATTAATAAATATTTGTATTTATATGTTTGTTTATAATAATAAAAACAACATAAGTAATTTAAAAAATAGGTTATATTTAAATTCAACATAAATCTGAAATTTTAACACGAAATAATAGAAAAAGATTTTTCAGTTAAATGACTCATATCACTCAAAAACCATGTTATTTATAAAAAAACCTGACACTAATCTTTAATAAAAATCTTATAGTATAGTTCTTATAGTATGGACAAACCAACGCCTACCTATTTATAATACCATGATTTTGCTTATTTTCGAGAAAGATTTTGAAGCGTTTCTTTGTATTTTACATTATTATTAGAGCCAAAATAAACTATATTTTTTATTGTTTTGCTCGTGAAAGTTCATTCAAGTTCTTTTCAATTTTGTAATTGAGAGCTGTAGATAGATATTAGGTTAATGCTTGTTATTATGGTCTAAAATCACGTGTCACCACATGACACTGAATTTTTCATGTGTTTTTAGTCTTTTCTGTAGAATTTTCGTTATTTTTGTAATTGCCGTTATTCCCTAAACGACTAGAAGGTGCAAATTTGAAAACTATTAAAAGTTTGTGTCTACAGACGTCAGCTCTAATTTTCCAGCCTCATGAGATATTAATCTGAATTATATAGTTAAATATTGGAAATACTTTTGTGCATGTAAGACGGGAGGAAGAGAATTGAATATCCACACGAAACTACCAAAAAGGGACACAAGAGTTATATTGGACACAAGAATTGGATTTTAACAACTAGTACATCTTTAACACTAAAATTTTTAACGTTTTTATTCTTTTCGAAGTGCACCTTATGGATGTGTAGTTGTTTTTATCTCAGAAAAGCATTTTGTATACTTATATTATCTGCCTATTTAGGCTAAAATTTCAAATAACACCTTCAATTGTTTATAGAAATTGGTTCGTACTCAGGCTTTGTTTCTCACCTATATTGAAGTTTGAAATAAAACTAACAGATGTCGCCCCACTTCGTAATTTTCGCCAATTGTATCAACAATTAAAACAGTAGAAGTAGTAGTGCAATCTATGTGTATATTACTGAAACATTTTAGTTGAGAGTATTGTAAACTGTACTGTCTTATAACAACAAGTTTATCTAATTCTCTTTGTCATTTTTGTGAATAAAGTAGTCAGTCCTCTTTAAACTCTTGAACGGGAAACAACGTTTCTTTTCTCTCCTAATACCGCTATACTCAAAGTGTGTTCCGCGGAACCCTAGGGTTCCGCGAAACCCCTGTAGGGGTACCGCAAGAATTTAGAACTCAGTCGCCACCCAGCACAGTAAAGTATTTTCATTCTAACTTGAAACAGTGCATTTTACGAGGAGAGTTTAACATCACGCCGCTCTTCAATAAAACTTTATGGCAAACCTATTGCAAGTTCTTTACTTACACTGATCCCTGTACAAAATACGAGAGTCAGAAGATTAAAAAAATATATCTCTACAGTAGCCCAAATATTTATTCAGGACGGTACGCGCCTAGATAAAAAGAATAGACTTAATACTTAAGTTTAAGGTGATTTATTTATGCTTTATGTCTCACCGATGAGATCCGCAAGCTGCTTTAGCCTTTGTCTTGATGGAAACCGACCGCCGATATCTACTTGTGAGCGCGCAGTCACTTTGATAAAAGCCGCCGCTGAGATTAGACGCTATAGTTGTAAACAAGCGACTTTCGGCTATATAACTTCAAAACAAGTCGAGATTGTTTACACCGCATTTTTTGTATTTCTATTTTTATTTCGGCTTTTTATTTATCAAAGGCGCCGACTCGAGTATTTTTAAGAAGAGATCGAGGCTAGGACTATAAAAGCGACGACGGCGCTTCGACACTCGAGTCAGTCGACGATTAGCGTTCGGAGCGATAAGTACCTATTTGCTAGAAACGAAGTTTTTTTTGTTCTACTGCTGTATTCTGATTGTATCAGTTTTGTACACATCTTCTTTGGACTAAACTCTTCTATTCGGTAACGATCGTGCGTTAATTTGACCCCACCACCCTGACAAGTAATTATTAATAAAGAAGAATGGAACGTTGGCTTAAAGGCGTTAAACGTGTTGCAACAACATCTTCTAACGAAGCCGAATGTTCAAAAGCAGTACGCGCGGAGTGTACAGCAATTATCGATGATAATGATGCAACGACATCAAGTTCCACGGTTTCAAAGGCGAAAAAAAGGAAGTATGATGAATCATATATCAGTTTCGGATTTGTTGATTCCAGCGGCTCACCTCTTTGCATGTTATGTAGTAAACTGCTTCCTAATAGTTCCATGGCACCTGCCAAGTTGCGCCGACATTTAGAAACTGTACACCCCGAGTCTAAAGACAAGAATAGAGAATTTTTTGTACGTAAAAAAGAACAGTTATTGGAAAGTCAAAAAACTATGATGCAAGTAACCCAAACTATCAATGAAAAGGTCACAAAGGCATCATATTTAGTTAGCTATCGCATTGCACAAGAAGGTGAAGCGCACACTATCGCTGAGATTTTAATAAAACCATGTGTGTTAGACATAACAAAATGTATGCTCGATGAAAAATCTGCAAAGCATCTTTCTACTGTGCCACTATCAAACGATACTGTTTCACGTATCTAGCAAGCTACATCAAACAAGAGCTAGTTACACGTCTACAAAAAACACGATTCGTCTTGCAAATGGATGAGTCTACTGATGTCGCTGGTCTGGCTATCTTGCTGGTTATCGTGAGATATCCATATGAAAGTTCTTTTGAAGAAGGCATGCTTATGTGTTCACCGTTGCCCACAAACACTACCGGAGAAGAAATTTTTACTAAAATAAATATTTTTTGAAGAAAATAATATCAGTTGGAACGATTGCATTGACATTTGTACAGATGGGGACAAGGCGATGACGGGTAAAACAGCAGGAGTCGTGTCATGAATACAAAAAAAAGCACCTAATTGTGGTTCCAGTTATTGTCTCCGGCATAGACAAACACTAGCAATGAAGCAAATGCCGTCAAACCTAAAATTAGTAATGGATGAAGCGGTAGAAATTATTAATTTTATCAAATCACGACCACTACAATCCCAATTATTCTCATTATTATGTGAAGATTATGGTAGCAAACATAAAACACTGCTGCTCCATACAGAAGTGCGATGGCTGTCTCGGGGTAAAACTTTAACAAGGCTATTTGAACTTAAAGTCGAGTTACAAATGTTTCTTTCAGATACTTCTTTTAATTTGAAAGACCGTTTGTATGATAAAACTTGGTTGTTCCGACTGTCTTTCATGGCGGATATCTTTCAAAAACTGAACGAATTAAATTTATCATTGCAAGGTAAACAGACAACAGTGTTCCAGTCCTGTAACAAAATAACTGCCTTTAAAAGAAAATTAGATTTTTGGATTATTTGCGTTAGTAAGAGAGAAATAGAAAGCTTTACGTTACTCACTGAGTTTGTTAGCGATAACGACTCAGAAATGTTTCAAGATGATGTATTTGAAGAATTGGTCCAATATCTCACTTCGATGCGCGCATCTTTTGAGAAGTATTTTCCCGAAGAACAGAATACAAAATTGAAACTGAATTCATGGATTCATAATCCTTTTTTACCCACGTTGCAAAAGCCTGAAAGTATGTCAAATGAGATATATGAATCTCTTTTAGAAATGTCATCAGACACAAGTATGGAGTTATTGTTCAAAACGACATCTCTCAACGATTATTGGTGCAGAATCCGTGATGAATACCCAATGCTTGCCAAAATGGCTCTGAATATTCTTCTTCCATTTCCAACAACATATTTGTGCAAAACAGGATTCTCAACCTATGCAGTCACGAAAACAAAATACCGGAATAGACTGGACGCCAAACCTGATATGAGACTTCAACTGTCTTCTATCAAACCTGATATCAACCAATTAATGAAAAATAAAAAACAGTTTCATACCTCCCATTAGTTATTTTTTTTTCTTTTTTAATATCTTCTATTTCTATTATTCTATTCTATGTAAGTAAGTAATAAGTATATGTTACATTTTACGTTTATTATGCTTATTAATAAAGAAGACTTAGAGACTATTGTTTTATTGTAGGGTTCCGTCAAGTATTTCGCTTTCCAAAAGGGTTCCGTCACTAAAAAAGTTTGAGAGCCGCTGCCCTAATACAACAACCCTGACTTTATTGCTACCACATTTTATAAAACTACAAAAAATTAATTCCAATAATACCGAAATAACCTCACAAAATGCTTAATTCACTAAAGGCGGCCTAATAAAAAGTCCTTTGTTTGGAGTGCAAGGATCAAAATCAGCTGATTTTAACTTTTTAACAGTTTAAATGGCTCATAATTTTGAAGTCTAAGGTTTATTCTTTTTATTTTCGTAATTATTCCATATTTTTTCATATTCACACATACTTTGACGAGTACTTTTTTAAAACTGTTTTCTTCTTAATAATTAAGTGAAGGTAAGTTTCCATCACTCTTATATTATATTCATTTCATCAAACTAATTATTTTTTTTATTATCAAATGCTACATATTTATTTGTTTATCAGAACCATTGTTGTAGTTATAAAGTATTAGATATTTATTTTGCGTATCCAACAATATAGTGTCAGCTATATTTTTCTTTACTTGTGTGTTTGATCAATTAATTTCAATGTATTTTTACATCTCAATCATTATTTCAAGCAATTATTGATCATGGTTAAATTAGGTTTGGTTAGGCTCTTGTAATATGACGTTCTCATAAAGGTAAAAACTGAATTAACTTACCAATATCATCAGCGGTTTTAAATCCGTTTTCTTGAAACAGAACCATAGTGATCATCAGTACGCAAATGGTAAGCAAATAGGTTAACATGTCGCAAAATGCTGATGTCATCCAGAATATATAAACTTTAACCCCGGATACGAATTGTAAATGTTTAGATTTGCAATAATTTTCTTTCACTACAAACAAAACATAGAACGATGCCACAAAGGACATACTGAAGGCAATATTAAAAGCAAGTTGGAACCCGGTGCTCTGTCCGTTTAATAATTGCGTCACTTGCGTCTGTACACTGTATGCCAAAGGTCTATTCGTAAATTCTATAGTACAATCGTCACAGCCTCCTAATTTTCGGTAAATACTGTTTAATACGAGTGACAGAGATATTCCGGGTGTGTGGTAAGGGTCGTTATTAAACCAAGCTGTTAAATTTGGTAAAGTAAATGGCAAAGCAGAAGGAGATGTTTCACCAAATGTTGCTCCTGCTACGTAGTTTCGCCGAACTAGAATCGGATGATCCTTGGTCTATAAAAAAATAACTGGGTAAAGTTGGATTTTTCTATATTCAGAAGACGTCATATAAAACATTAAAATTAGATCACCACAAACATGCCAATTTCAAGTGCTATTAGTAAACTTAACAGGGCAGCAAAGAACGTTGAATAAACGATAAACGTGAACAAATCAAAGATAATGAGTAGTACAACAACAGATATAATCATAGAACCAGTGATGGATTCGCGACGCCCGGGCCAAAGGCGTGACTAGAGGGATGGCAAAAAAGACATTAAAAAATAAAATTAATTTATGGTATGGAAATATTGGTGCAGCTTACAAATTTAAAAGTCTTTCTCGAACTCGTTGATCTGCTCGACATTAGACACGTTAGAAAAAGAATGGTCTGCAATAACTGATGCACTGGAATTTAATGCTGGAAGTAGAGATGAGAAACTGAATACACGATCTGAATTTACGGGATTGCGGCGAAAGTTTCACCATTTAGAAACAGCCATTCGAGTCTTTGTTTGGAATGTAATTTTAGATCGATTTAATGCTGGTAGTAAAAAGCTTCAAGAATCTCTATCTGATTTATCATACGTTGTGCAGACCTATAGTTCTCTGATTCTATTCCTTCAGGATTGTTCTAAAAGAGAAGTCGAAAAAGAGAGACGTAAAAATAAAGGTTAAATTTATTATTTATTATTAAATTTACAGTCTCAACTAGAATTAATCAATCAGAATATCAATCGAGATATCAGACATATTGTAAAATACAGTCCAGTAAACGAATCAATGCAAGCATCTACTTTAAAAAGAGTAAAAGACTATTTACGTGCAACTATTTTTATGAGATTCATTTTTTACTAAGTGCAATGCTTCTCTTATTAACTATAATTCTGTGGTCAACAGAAAATGAAGAATTTGACTTATGTTTTTGAGGTCAGTAGATGATAGAATGTAATAACATGGGTATTAGAAAAGAAATAAATCCATGGCAATTTTGGTCATCGCTTATAAAATGTTTCACTAATATATAAATTGTAAATAGAAATCCAATATTGTCTATCTGGGTTACAAATAAACACAATTAGAAAATGTGATCAAATATAGGGCGTTCCATTAAAAAAATTATATATTTGATTTGTTTAACCACTTTTTGGGTCATTATATGTGGCTAAAAATAATTTTAAATAGTAGAGGTAATTGATGTTAATGTGGTTATAAGAATCTTAAAAATATCACATTTTATTATTAGAAGTACAGGTTTTAAAAAATAAAAAAAAATATTAAAGTGGCTAGGTTGTATAAATTGAATTTCATCGGTCGAGGGCGTTATGAGCTTCAAGGGGAAATTAAATGGTCTCAGAAACAGAGCTCTATCACTTAAATAGGTCGATGTGCTTTTCACAAGGAATAATAACAAATCCAGAACTTACTACTTGTAACAAGGTGTCTGTGAGATTATCCACAACATTAACCGAATATCCATAATCTTTCAAAACTTTAATATAATATTGAGCATAACTAGAATTAGTTTTCTCCATAAATGTCACAGGATTTTCAAATTTGTTCAAAGTTAATGGCATAGGTGGAAGTGGTCCAGTGAATTTATGAGTACGGTTCACTACAAATGCTATTATTAAAAATAACATTGGCATTGCTATTTGAATCGCAAGAAGTATCCAAGAACGGTAAGTCGAGACAATTTTCTTCATCAGCATTGCTAAGATTTGATTAACCAGAAGGGTTATTCCTCCTGAGTAGGTGGGTGCCATAGAAACATGACCTGCAAAGAAAATTTTTTTAATTTTCAATTATTGATTTTAACTTCTGATTAGAGTGTACGAGGGTCGTCTTTTAAAGTAAGAATTAATTATCACATCTACTTTTTGATATATGTCGTCCTTCTAAGCTTCCAGAATGAGATACCTCTTTTATTCTTATGTTTTAACTATATTTTATTATAAAATGGATACTTATGACCCCAATATAACGTCATGAAGCAGTGCCAATATACAATTTTTGTTTTTATTCTTAAAATTTATAGAAATACTAATTTGTTCAATTCATGTCTCAGATTTTCTATTCATGTACAATTCAAAATCAATTTAAGTAGCACTTATCTGTCTTAGGAATGATTAAAATTTCTAAACGACAAAAAGTGAATTGTTTTGGGTAAGATTCACATCTTAAATTTTATCCCACCTTAACTTTACTCAATAGCATATTTTCCTACTAATTAGTAGTAACAGTCCCTATGTGACTAAAATCACAATATACTTTTTCAACTTTGTCATATGTCCTCATCATCTATTATTTAAATCATTGTTTACCAAGATTTACGTCAAGATATTTTTTTAAACATTTCAAATAGAATGTTTTTTATGTTTTCAGACTTTTCTTACATAAAACTAGAAATAATGAAAGTGTTTTCGAGAAAAATTGACTTTGTTATTCATAAGATTTGATGTACTAACTACGTCAAGGTACGTTTAGTTCATGTCTAAACCTAACCTAGCCTAACATCTTAAATTTTACCTCACTTTAACTTTACTCAATAGCAGATTTTCCTATTAATTATTAGAAAGTAACATTTCCTATTTGACTAACTTTCTTTTACATTTCTGTACCTTTATAATCAAATATATTTTTTCAACTTTGTCATCATCATCTATTATTTAAATCATTGTTTACCAAGATTTACGTCAAGAAAAATAGATTTTTTTATAGTTTCCGATTTTTTTACATAAAACTAAAAAAAATTGACTTTGTTATTCATAAGATTCGATGTACCAGCTATGCCAAATTACGTTTAGTTCATGTCTAAACCTAACCTAACATAACCAATGTCTCACAATGCTTACTTTCCAGATATTTTCACATTTTTAGGCGGCATCCGCTCATCTGACAAACGAACTAACAATATGAACGAATTGGACCGCTCCTTGGATTTCTTTGATTCTTTTATTATGGTTAATCATTTCGCATGGGTCTTATGATTTTCTTAACATTCTCATAAATTATTGTTATGGCTTTTATTTTTTTCGATTATTCTGGTCTATTCTCTTCTCTCTCACTGACTCTTTCCACAGTATTCTAGTCTCCAATTTTTTCACTTAACACTCATATTTTAGATACAAAAGGTGCTCCCTGTTGAAATTTACCAGTAGCTTATTGAAGTTTATATTATGTTTAAACTTTTTAATTGAAAAAAGGCAAAAAATTGGTGAAGAAATTCGCCGAAACAGCCGATTCACTATTAATGGGCTCGATCAGAAATTTCCACAAGTTTAACAAATTGTTATACTTGGAAAATTATGATACGTTAAATAAAACTAGTTTAACGGTTAGGCGGTAAATTTTTTTGATGATGAGGTACCACAACTTAAATATTTACGTTTTAGTTATTCGTACGTTTTACATTTAGAACTAAATTTTCTCTTACTTTATTACTTAAAAAAATACCCTCGTAAATATAATATGAATAATTTACTGAAGTACCTACAGGTATTTGTTTTCTTTGTACTTCCATTCTGAAGTTGCAAAAATCCATTTTGTAATCCACCATTTAGTACCGCATTTCCATTTGCCGCGTCATACATTTCTTCTTGACCGTGATCAGCTCCAACTCTAAATAAGATTAATAATTAATATATATTCCAAACAATTTTATCATGAAGATAATGTAAATGTCATAATCATGATTCTTATCTATTCAGCTTACTTCATAAATACTTCTTCTAATGTTGTTAGTGAGATTCCATAACTTCTTATACCCAATCGTTCTGATTCTGTTTCTAATTGTCGAAGCATTGGTTCAAATACACGGACCTGATCTTCAACTAAAAGGTACGTCAATTCCGAACCTACATTGCTATAAACCTGTGAAGTAAATTCAAATCAAATCTAACAAACTGAAAATGGAATTAATCAGTAATCATCGGTGCATAAAAACAATCGAATCGAACGATAAATAGATTTTGCTTTGATTATATTTTATTATTTTGTTATTTGTTTTTTAAATTAACAGTTAAATATTGGAAAGATGAGGACAATAATTTTATTTTTATTTAATAGTTGGAAAAAAGAAGAAGATAAAGATTGTAAAAGTCAGGGCCCACTTCTCCAAAGGCTGTTTCATTCCAGTAGTGGTTGTAATAGGATTTTTTGGGTGATTTTCCTTTCTGTCGTGTTGTTTGCAACTTCGAATTTTAATGACATCTCTTACAAATGGTATCCCACTTCAAAATGAACGTTACCTCATATAGAAAGTGGAAGAGGATCTCCAGAGAAAAATAGGATTGGATACAATGATACTGCAATCAAAGCTGAATTGGTGTTAAATATAAATATGAGCAAATTTCATTCAATTGTTTGATTACGTATTAAGTGTTTGCTACATAGTGAAATAGATGAAGCTACACCATTAGCATGGAAGAACGCTAGAAATCAAGTTATAGGAAATAATTTCGTATGGTGGAAGTGGAAAGATACTATGTAATTTACTCACTTCAATATCAGGAATAAATTGTTTCAATAGTTGAGTTATTTTTCCAATATCACATTCCTGCGACTTATCCATGATAAGACTGTATCCAGCACCGTATTTTTTCTTGAGGAAAAAGCTTGAACCGCAACATTGCAACTCACCACCAGCCATGATGGCTATCCGATCTCCCAAAAGATCTGCTTCATCCATGAAATGAGTTGTTAAAAGCATAGTTCGTCCTACAAACATAAATTTATAGTTATTAAATCACTATGATGTTATATGAGGCTGGTTTGACAGAAAAGGGACTGTGAAAAAATATTTTATTTCAACACTCTATTTAGTGCAGCGAGTTTCTATCTTTGCCATCACTTCTTCATTCATAAAGTAATCAGGGGAAGTTAGATCAACTATTTTGATGTAGATTCATATTCAATCTTGTTCTAAACTACTTGAAAGATTATGGGACAGTTTTTCTCGTTTTCCACACCCTGAGATGAAGTTTCAAATTCACTCACTTGTATAATTAGATCTCTTGAAAATGTAACAACTAACAATGAAATGAATAATGTTAAAAAGCATAAAAGCCCCGACAATAATACTGTGTGGAAGTTATTCGTTTTTTGGGATCATAAGACATACCTATCTAATACATCAGATTTTCAGCTAGTATTTTACTCCATCTATTTAACATACAAATAGACAAAAAGATTCTCGGACTCACCGTCTTTCTGGGTTTGTAATAAATTCCAAAGGGCTCTTCTTGCAGCAGGGTCCATTCCTGCGGTGGGTTCATCTAACATTACAACTTTAGAGTTACCACACAATGCTATCCCTACGCATAATTTCCTTTTCATTCCACCAGACAAAGTTCTTGATTGTGAATTCCTCTAGAGCAATATAAAAATTTTTGATCCATTCTTTTGTCGAAAATGTTATAAAAAGAGAAAAATGGATCTACGAGGTCTGGTTATTAAATAACGGGGTAAGAAACGAGTAGTGCATTGAATATCTAGATATCTTGTCTATGTACGTTCGAAAATACGTTTCCGTCTCGTTAAATTGAAAAAAAAAACTCCGACTGACTACTATAAATTATTGCAAGAGGACTATGGAGACAATTCTCTATCTAGTGCGTGTTTTTGAGTGGAGTAAGCGCTTTAGTGAAGGCCGAGAAAGCAAATCGAAATTGAAGGCAATGTTGATCTTTTTTTTTTCAACATTGACGGTATCGTGATGACTGAATGGGTTCCAGAGGATCAGACTGTCAACCAGACTTACTATTTATCAGTTTTGGCAACACTGCGAGAACGAGTTCGTAAAAAACGGCCCGATTTTGCACCTGCACATAACGCGCCATATGTGAAGCAGTATTTAATCGTACTCACCAGATTTGACACCGCACGACTTTTTTGTTTCCGAAGATAAAATGATAAAATTTGCTTTGAAAGGGACCCGATTTGAGTCGATGGCAGAGCTCCTAAAGGCGCTCACCAAAGAAGACTTCCAGCACTGCTTCGATCAATGGGAAAAACGTATGGAAAGGTGTGTGGCTAGGGGAGGGGAATATATTGAAGGGGAGCATTCGAATGTAGAATAATTTTTGCAATGAAAACTTTTTTCGTAACCAGTCTCGTTATTTAATAGCTAGACCTCGTACACAGAGAAAATATTGATTGCTTGTGGTAGTATACAGATGTTGACTTATAAAAAATGTATTTCTAATATGATTTAACCCAATTTTTAAGCCATTATCTCAAGAGATAAAAGTTTTAATTACAAAAATCTATTTAAATTTTTTCAACATCCCAAATCTCGGGAGCAAACTTTTTTCTGGTATTATTACTTATTTCGGCGGACTACTAGATTTTCACCATATTTCCAAAATTTTGGAGGTTAGATATTGCTTTATAAATTTGTGTAAACCTCCGTCAATTATCCCACGGATACCAGAGGATTGGAATAATTGGATTAATGCAGGCAATAATTTAAATAATGTAGCCATAGAACATTACAACTCTCAGAGCAGATCATTCATAATGGCTGTCCACTGGATCAAATGATCCTCCCGGTTAAGGTGGACATTTTATTATTCTACACTTAGAAACAGAAAACGGTTTTGTCGCTGATGGCTTGTCTCTTAGAATCAAAACAAATTGGCGATTACCGTCAAGGCAAGAATGCGAATGTTTTTATAGAATTGCTCAAAAAATGCCTTTTAATCACCACCTGCCTAGATTTCTCGAAATCAAACTATCAATTGAGAACTTACTTTAGGTTCCAGCTCCAATAGTTCAACATATTTATCAATTTCACTATCAGTTTCAGTTCGCTTTAACCCCTTAAGTTTACTGAAAAAATAAATATGTTCGGCAACCGTCAGTTCGTCAAAAATGATATTATGTTGGGGACATAACCCCAAACTTTTCCTAACACCGTCCATATCGGTTCTGATATCGTATCCGCTTATTTTGGCAGTACCAGAAGTTGGTGTTATCATTCCGGTTAACATTGACATGGTCGTTGTCTTTCCTGCACCATTGTGACCTAGTAATACGGTTATTTGATCCTCGTACATATTAAGAGATAAATTACGAACTGCTACTTTAGTTTTAAATACTTTTTTGAGGTTACTGATTTGTATACCAGGTATCGAATTTTCTGGATCTCTTTCGAAATATTCCCCCTGCGAAGTTGTGTCATGAAAGTCTTCGACACCTAAAAGTTGGTAGGTATCAAAATAAGCACTACATTTTCACATTATACTTTTTGACTACTTTTACATACCTTTGTATCTTGGTATACCCCACCAAAATTGTAAGGTGAATGGGAAGTACCATGGCTGTGCAACGCCGTATTCTCCAGGAAATACAGTTTCAATGTAGAGAGCGAAAAATAGATATATTATGGAATCCAATATTAACATTAACATTATCATACCCAAAGTTAGTGAATCATCTGGCGTACTAGGACTGAAGATATTTCCCCATTGAATACCTAAATTAAACATTTAAAAAATAAATTTGAATAGAAAATTCATTGTAAATATTGTAACCTACATATTTCAAAGTACTAAAACCAGTCTTTAGTAGATCAATTAACAAATTTCTTGTTTGTCAATTAATATTCGGGATTTTGCAAATTTATTTCATATTGATAACATTTGCTGGGATCAGTTTTATTTGCTTGATCAAACTTTCACTAGATGGTTGAATGAATAGCCAACAACAAAGAAATGAGTCAGTATCAATTCTTTGCTTTAATAACTCATCTTTTAAGTTAAATTAAAATCTGGTCTTGTGTATCAACCATTCTTTATTATATACTATAGAACCCAGATAAAGATACTGATTTTACTTATGAAATCGGTTTATATTTTCTTTGAAATTTCTTTAATTTATTCCTCAAAGTCTAATATTTTGAAGTTCTTGATGAAACAAAACTTTGAACTTCAACAGTCATAATTTATTTGACGAGCGATTATGCTGACAATGTTGCCGAATTGACTCAAATTAAGGCGGTGTAATATTTTTCAAATCACGTTTATTGCCAGAAAAACTAAGTTCATTTATCTAAAACAAATCTTTTTGACCCTTGCTGTTTATTTTTAACCATATCACAATTGAAAAAGTTATAGTTTATCTATTTAAAAACATCGCTTTTTGCGCTTCGATAAATTATATATTAATTGAATAATATCTAATTTTTTTCTGTATCTAGTTAAAAGGTGAGGTGGGGTAAATGATCGTAAAAATCGCAGGGTTGATATCAATTCAGTTAAATGAAAATAAAATGTCATCATTTAATAATCAAAAGCAACTTAAAATTGACGTTGCGTTCCTTCCAGCTGATTTATAACTCTCATTCAAATTCTCATATTATTTAGCAATGACCCGAGTACTTTGTTCGGTTTCTAGGCTACTAAACGTGATCTGGATCAATTTCAATTCAAGATAGTTTCAAATTGATACATTTAAATATGAAACAAGAAGAAAAAGTAGTTAGTTTCAATACCTCAAAAAACATATGAATAAGGTTTTTCAGTTTTTATTGTTGACCTTTGAGATATAAACGATACTTCGTATACTGTACCTTCTCCTATTCCTTCGTACATCAATATGACTTGAAATCCAAATGCCATAGCAGTATTGGAGCCCAAACTTGCTGTTAATTTTGAAGAGAGAGATAAAGTGTCATATATTTCTTGCATAAACAAGTATGGTGCATACGATACAAACCAAGCTAAACCTGCAATAGTTGCTGCAGTGTTTGCTATAAAAGAAAATGAATTCTTTACGAATTTACAGTATCACTGTGAGGTTTTGTCATAGAAATAATATTAAATATAAAATGAGCAAGGTGAGGAGATATTATTCTAGTGGTTCCAAACTGAAAGAGTGGGAAAAAAACATCGGTATACTCCTATATGTAATATTTCTTGATGAATAGTTTATATAAGTGGAAGTTGTTCCGACTTAGGAAGACAGAATGACAACGATTTCTCTATCCTCCGAGGTTCCAGCTCGGTTCTGCTCATTCTCAAGCATGCGCAGTTTAGATAAAGTTTCTCGAACGAGAGAGAAAATGAATACTGTCGGTACCGTAACGTAGGGACTTTTTTCCCATACCAACTGTCCAAATAGGAAGATTACATATATGGGTAGACTATTCTTTATCTCTCTTTATTATAATTGAATCGTCATGATGTTGAAATATTGAGTAGTGGGTGTAGAGAGATATAGAGAGCGGTAAACCGAAGCTATTTATCTCTCTTCCAATAGTATAATTCCACATTCCGCTCTCTTTATCTTTTATAATTCTATCGGTTTTGTTTACCAATGGAAACTGGTGTTAAATATAGAAATAACTATTGATAAACAGTATTTCTATTATCATTTCAATATAAAATGTAAAAAGAATTAAGAACATAAAAATTGATGATCAATATTTTGATGTTATTGACTAGAAAAAAGAAATTATTGTATACTATGTGAGTCAACTGAGGGGTATTCAATTATTTCGTATTTTAGTACTTTAGAAGAAAGACAGATTCATTCTGTTCATGAAATTCCATGGTAAAGGAGTTAATAGAAATTAGATTTTGAAAAAAGTTTTTTGCAACTAAACTTTTTTACAAGATACAAGTTATATATATATATTTAATTACCTTTATTAAATAGGACGCTGATTGCAAAACAAAATGTGATGGTGGCACAATTGTAGACCATCAAAAACAGCAGTAACACAAAAGGATTGGCGTAAGTAAAAACAGTGAAATCTGTGTTAGTGTACCATTTCATTTTCAACAGTATGACCATCAGTATTGTTGATATCAGAAGAAAAATAAAACATTTCACAAACCATGCTGTCCAGTGTAACCAATTAGGCAGACCCATTATTTTCATAGCTTCCTAAAAATACTAAAGTTGTTATTGAATATTTTTTAAAAGAGTCGCGTGGCTAGGTCATTCTTTTTTTTTCCTTTTAGTGTCGTATGAATTATATTCGAAGCTTCTGGTATTTGGAACCATTCCTGTAGGTTTTTCAGCAAGGATTTTTTCTTTCTACTTAACCCTCTCCTACCTGAGATCTTGCCTTCCACGATAAGCTGTAGCAAACCGTATTGTTCATTCCGAAATATATGGTCTGAGTAGGACGCTTTTGTTTTCTTAATAGTTACAAGCAATTTTAAATCTTTAGCCATTCTTCTTAGTACCTCCGTTTGATTACTCTATCAGTCTATACAACCACATTTCAAAAGCTTCTAATTCTATCATTTTTGCTCCTTTTAGTGTCCACCCTTCCACACCGTAAAGCAGCGTGGAGAGTACGTAACATTTCGTGACTCGCCATCGGGTACCAAAACTCAAGTTGCGGTTGCTCAAGAACTTTCTCATTTCTAATCTTAATCACTAAAGAGGGCGTCCATTCATCATTTATTGTATATCCCAAGTATTTGAAGCGGTGTACTCTCTCAATGGGATCCGTTTCTATGTATAGATCTACATTTTGTATTTTTCTCTTACTAATCACCAAAAATTTGGTTTTCTTTCTGTTGATCTCAAGACCAGCTTTGTCCCCCATTGTAGTTACTCTATTAAGAATCATCTGTAGATCTTCGATGTTATCAGCCAATAAGACAGTATCAGCCGCATAGCGGAGATTGTTGATTGGTACACCGTTAATTTTAATGCCCTTATCACATTCTTCAAGTGCCTCTATAAATATTTGCTCTGAGTACAAGTTGAATAGCAACTCCCCTAGCAATGCCTATGTCCTGGCTTTTCACGTCTCCCTATTGGATATGTGCTGTTTAATTCCAATACAGTTTTTCTATAATCTGAATATTCTTGGTGTCGAGTCCTGAACGATATAATAGTTCTATAAGTTTGTCGTAGTTGGCAGTGTCAAATGCTTTCTCGTAATCGATAAAGCAAGCATAAATATCTTCTTGTTAATCTAGGCATTTTTGAATCAAGATCGCCCTGCATCGCAAAGAGGGGATCCCGTGTCCTATAGCTTCAGGGCTCATTAAGCTTAGGGAATGTTTAATCATAGATTTCAACCAGTCGGATAGAATTTGACCGATATCATAGATCTTATTAAACAGCTTCAACACAATATTTAGCTTGTTTTCATTGAAAACTTTAAAAAATTCAACCCGTATTTGATTGCATCCTGTTGCTTTCCCATCGTTTGTTTGTTCTAGGGCTTTTATTACTTCACTTTTCATTATCTCGGGTCCGTCAAAATCAAGAGTGTTCATTACATGACGATCATCAGTAAACAAATGTAGGTTTCCCATATCTCCAACTGCTCTTCCTTGTCTATAACGATCTTGTTTTCGTCGTGTACCAACTTTCCGACCTGTCTTTTTCTGTTAGTATAGTTGACTCTTTTATGTACGTTAAAGCTGTCATGTCTCCGTTCCAGCTCTTCTATCTCTTGACATTTTTCTCTCAACCATTTTTCTTTAGCCTTTTTTATCTTTCTGTTGGCTGTTCTATACATCTCTTTATAACGCAAGAGTTTGTTCTTATTTTCTCTTCTTTCCTCGAATAGATGTAAAGTCATTCAGGCTACTATATTGCTGCTGTGGTTAAATACTTATTCAAGACCAAAACAAATACGAAAGTATCTAATATAACATGTAATGTAGTGAACTTCGTAGGTTATAGCTCTAGAGCTGCAGTAGTTTTTATTGTATTGAAAAAATTCTATTCTAACCAAACAATATTGGTGATTATCATTATTCTTACTTTTAATTGTTTCTCCTTTTCTGTAGTGATGCATTTAACGGTATTTATACAAGTATAAACGAAACTTAACATGATAATAATGCCAATCATCGATTTTAATGCCGTCAATAAAATATCTTCATACCATTCTGAGTATGGAAATCGTCGCATGTTAACTAGAGGAAACTCATTATTTATTAACCAACTTATTAAATCAAAAAAATCATCTGTGGCATATGTAACATTATTTTTTGCTAATAGTATGCTTAACGTTAAAAAGTATTGAATGCCCAAAAATCCTTCTCTGTAGTAACCTAAAAATAAATTATTGGTATTATTATTTACCAAAAACCTTACTAATACGAAAAAAACTTATTTCATTTTTACATTAACATCCTTTGAAACACTTTTATGAAAAACTACATCTTCCATATGTACCTGATAAATAAGTATTGAAAGGGGCGTATCGTGAATTCGTCCTGGGCTAATATTTATTAAGAGCCTACCTATTATCATTTTTTTTGAATACTATCTTCCTATAGTGATATGAGTATAGGACAATTTAATATTATTTTGGTTTTGTTGATAAATTTTATTTTAGGTCTCTACAAATTGAAATTTCGTTTGGCTGAAACCTTTTATGTCATTCGACAAGTTCTGAGGTTTGCCAAGGGGTTTGAATCGTATGAGTGCAGGGCTCTCACAGATAACGTGATCTGCGATTTCGTCCTCCATGCATCAACGGCACTCCTGATCCTTTGTTGCCCGAGTAACCAGGTACCCAAACGAGCTGGATCTTGCAGCCATCACTCACCAAATTTTTGCACTCCAGTACTAGCCTAGAGCACACCTTTTCAGCCGCTAGCTAGCCAAAAAAACCATAAAAAGAGTTCTAAGAAGTAATAAATTAAATAAAGTTTTATTGAAATTTGACAGGTTAAATAGTAGATCCTTTGTAAAACTTTATTGCACACATATCCTATATAGTTCCACAGAACTCAACTTAAACAAAAATATACTGTCAGATAAAAATATTAACAGGAATTTTTTATTCGTGATTATTCAGCACTATTTATACAATATTGGAACCTCATTGCTTCATCAGTATCTGTTCTTTTCATACATTAAAGTCTTCAATTTGCTGTTTAGTATTTGATTTTCCGTTTGTTTTGAATCTGATTGTGTGCACAGTCATCTTCTTCATCGCAAACGGTTCATTTCTACTTAAAGCTCTTCGTTGATCTACACACCGGAGACTAATAAACCCCTTACCATTTTACTACCCTGTTGGTAAAGTCTAAATCAAACAAATATCTCGAAATGGTAGTAGGTGGAATCGGCTAAAGCAACAAAACGTTGACAGTTTGTATCAGAAACTGTGAAGATAGGAATTAACTACTGGGAAAACCTCAGTTTATCTGAAGATAGTTGAATCACAGTTTATATAAAAATCTGATGATTAATTTAGTCTTCACATATATTATTTGCAGTATATGCCTTTTGAATTAATGAGAACTAAGATTGCAGTCCAGCAGAAATAAAACAGGAAAAGAGCAGGAAAAAGGCATTGAAAATTTTCTTATAGAGTAAAAAAAGACAATATGTATATAACAGAAAAAGGAATGTATCTAGTGGTAAAAGAAACAAAAACAAAAATTGAACCTTAATTGAATTTATTCTAAATAATATTTTACTTACTAGGAGCAGCTCCAGTTGTATAATTATACAGTCTAGGACCAGGAAACTGGTATAAAGGAAAAACAAGATTGGTCCTCCAGTTATTAATATTAAATGGATCTATTTTAAACCTAGTTTCGCCTGGAAACCTGAAAATTAGTTTATATACTGTATTAAAAGGAATTGAATTATTCTAAAGGATCAATACTCCATTCTTTGACTGCCTTGCTTTTGGAGAACTAGGTATATCCAAATATTTTATGCAGAGATAACCTCATTTCTTTCAGCTGTTTAGTTTAGTTTCTAAATTTGGAAATTAACCTGATAATTTAGCATGTTGGAAGCAAATCTCTGAAGGAGTAATTAATTTTTGTTGTTTCCAAATATTCCAATGCCTTTTTTTTGTTTTCGTGAGACCAAATTTTGGTTTTCCATCAAACTTCCACAAATTTCCATCCATGTGATATTAACCTCAGAAAATATTTTGTGAATTAATTGTATATTGAGCAACGTTAAACATTAAGTAAGTCGAGTACTGAAGGAGTGGGTATCTAGTTGAACACGTAAATTTATTAAAATTTATCGCGATATCTTATAAAAGTTTATACTGGAATATTGGAAGTAAGTTGATCTCTCTCACGGAGAAGAAACTTTCTTATCTCCCTCTTAAGCTTCTAGCGTCGCCCTTCGAAGATCTCCAGGAAAATTACCTTGTCTTCCTCGCCTACTTGTTGTTTCTGTAACCTGATAAACCCGTTCATTAACCAAATGGTCGACAGAAGCAGCTGTACCCGCACAAGAAACAAAATCTATCACACTCTCCAAAGTGTTAGTTCGTCGAGACATTACACAACTCTCCTATAATCTAATTCCAGCACTGCAGAAGAAAAGTTTTCCTATATCAGAGCCATTTCTAAAAATGTCCATATCTTACACAAAAATGTCTCTATTACAATTAAAAATAAACCAGAGTCTCTCGCATGGACAAGACCGCAGATCATGCAAGTTGACTATGAGTCATCCGTCATCCATTAGAAATAGCAGTGAAATCAAACACAATAAGCAATCTCAACTGTAAGTCTAATATAAGTAAAGCATCTTTAAAGAAGATTCAAATTTCTGATGTTACTCTTCATAGGTTGATTCCTTACCTTATTGAGATATCCATATGTTTAATTTCGCTCAATTTTTTTATATCTTTGTAAGAATCATCAAATTGTATACCAGCGAACGTCATATTTGTTGCATTTGTAACGAAATAATTTTCCAAGTCGTGAGAATTATTGAAAGGAATTATATTTTTAAAGGCGATATGAAAGTAGTGCATCACTTGGTCAATTGCGGGATTTTTTGGTGAATAGACCAAAACAAATTTCCTGAAATAATTAGAACATCAATTTCATAGATTAAAGTTGAGAAAATACAGATGAAAACTCTTCAGTAACATAAAATATTACATCGAAATATATATAACAAATTAAAAGCGAAATGTCCGATTTGACTCATATGACAAAATAAAATTTAGCAGTGAATTATTTAAAAAAAAAACGACGGAAATATTAAATATGTGAAAGTACTGGTAGATACAACATGAGCCCCATAAATCATTCTGAATCAAAGTAGAATAGCGTGAACTAAAATAGACGTGGGCAGAGTCGCATCAGCGAGGCCCCTTTTCCAAGATCTACCTAATGAATTTATCTTACCAAACACGCTTTGTTACGGCTTGCCCACTCATGATATTAAAAAGCATATAGATTGAAAAACGGTTTTTTGCTTTATTGAAGTCCTATAATAAGGATTTACAATTAATTTTTGCTGCCAAATGGACTTCGAATGAGAGAATTGCTAAATCAGATTGTCGATCCTGCTTCATATAGTTTCTTAATTAGTTTTTAATAATCTTTAACATCTTTCTATGGAAGATATCTTCCAGGTCAGTTGTAATGATGTATTGAATCCATCTGACCGGAGTCTTTAATGAAGTAAAGCTCATAAGATTCTCAATCTTGACCTAAATCATTACAGTGCTTGAAAACCTCGATATTAGGCAAAGATTTTAAATAATTATGTCGTACAAGAATCCAAAATTGTTGTAATAATCAATGAGTGCAGTAAATTGTGTATGTATGCAAAGCTAAGCTGTGTGACGAGTGTGGCCAATATTTTTTAGGTTTTTATTTAATTTAAAAATAAACGGAGATTTTTGGGTTTGACGATATCGCATTTAAATACGCCTGGCGACTCCTCTTTAAATGCGAGAACCCACTTCGCCCACGCCTATAAGCATTATAGCAACCAATCATACTAGCTAAAGATCCTATGTTAGGATGCAGTGACAACTTGTTTTCGTAGAAAAAAAGTAACAAAAACAGATTAAATATTATTATTTGTGACAGTAGCGTAGTTTAGACACAAAATTGCAGAATATTTGAGACAATTGGCGAATTAAAAAAGCGATCAAAGTAAAATAATCATGGAAATGGAGTTTATTTAAAAAAGAAAGGAAAAATATAAAATTATAATAAGCCAACACAAATACAAATATTATAGAGAGACAATTAAATTGGTTTGTAAATATCTATTAATGGTATAGATTTGCGATGAAAACCTTTGCAATAAAATAGCGGACTATGGGAAATATTTTCAAATTTAAAAGTTTGCCTGGTCTGATTGTTATGCAATCAAATGTTTCATTTGATTTTTTTGTATTCTTAAAAATTACGAAATTTGATTGATAAAAAATTATATAACTCATTTTTTATATATTTCATGCTAAGAATAAGATATCATAACGGTTTTCACTAGCTTATTTAGGTATTTTTCACTACTTTTTATAGCCAAAAGTCATATTATTAGAAACAAGAAAGTCGATCTAATGGTAAATATATAATTGATTATTGTTTCAAAGTTATATTGATAAATTAAAATATGAAAAAAACAAATAATCTCAAATTACAAATATATTAATGGATGTCAACTAAGGTGTGTCAACACAAACTGGAGTGGCTTGATAAAATTTTGACAGGAGTTAAATGACAGACAACTTTTGACAAGAGGCGGGAAACTAGATAAATCATGGACTTGTTGACCTGCTTTTGTAGCTCGATGGCTTATCTAAATCAAATCAGCAATCTAGAAACTGATCGATAGGTTGTAATATGTTCACATAAGTCTTATTCGATTGCAATTTTTTTAATGTAGATTAGTTTTTCATAAGAATGAAGTCTTAGTACCTCATTCGACTATTTGAATTGTGAATTATTTTAACTTTTATTTATAAATTGCAAAGAATTGTATGGGTTGCAAACAACCTTAAGGTAGATAAATTCAATACATTACAAAACAGTCGGAATTGAACAAAATTATTTCCAGGTCCAGGGATAAATAAGCATTATTAACATTATTGAATACATTTGACTACAAAAATTCATATTATTATTAGAGATTTGTTTATGTAAAAAAACATCCACGCTACAGGATTCAGAATGATTTCAAATAGATGAGATAGAAATAATAATTTTTAACAAAGCTATGATAACTTAAAATTTAAGAAATTCGTTACAAATAACACCCTGTATCAAGATATATACATTTCTTACTTCTCAATAACCCATTGATTGCATTTCATTTAATCAGCTATACGTTTAATCACAGATTTAAGATATAGAAACAATATTTATTTCAAAAGCAAATACAAAAAGCTACGAGTTAAGTGATGGTGGTATAATTGGTGAATTGCACAATAACTAACTAAATCGTGAAATTTACACCTAGAACTAAATATACAAATAAAGTGATAGTGATGTACAGTCTTTACTTTTTTTCAAAAAACATCATACCTAAACCTCGTATCCGACGTAGTATATTCTAAATCTCGTTTCCTACGTGGACTTTCCTCGCTAAATTATCAATAATTTTATTAAAACATTAAATATTCAATAGTGTAATCAATTTCTGTCAATCATTTTTATTTTAATAAGTAGATTCCTCACCCTCACCATCGCTAACACACAACCCTTTTTTTGAATGAACAAAGAATATAAATCGCGAAAAGCAGTTTGTGTAATACGACGAGGTATGTGAGAAAAGTAACGAAACTGGAGAAGATCTGGAAACGTTTTATCTAAACGTGTTTTAACTACCCCTAACACATCCTAAGTCGAACATTCAAGTCCTTACATCTAACATATTATAACAATAGAGCATTGCAAGTTTAGGGGAAAAACAAGATTTGTGAGGTTATGTTCTTTCATCCAGTTCAACAATATTTCTGGTATAGACCTTGGAAGTGGCTACATAACAGAAATGAATACTGCACAATAATGAACGAAATTCTTAATTTTCTTACGGAAAAATCTAAAGTAACATTTGTCAAAAATAAATGGTAGTTTGATTCAAAAGTAGTCATAATTAAATGAAGATTCTGGGTCTACAATTCTAAGAATTCCACCGAATCTTTTTTTACACCACTACAAGAAGTTGAAAACTCAAATAAACTAAGGTAAATGCCATACAGAGTTTCTAAAATATTCAAAATTTTATTGAAGAAGAATTGAAACGATTTTAGACCATCTTCTGACTCAACGTAATGTAAATTGTGCCACTTTTATGCGGAACACGATTTTGTGGTAACAATTTAAATAATACTTACTCATAGGGATTCAAATTTTCCAACATCTTTTGTCCGATATACGGTATTCCATCATAAGCTGGACATAAGGCTTTTCCAGATTGGTTATCTTTTATGCCTAAAGGAATAGTACAAAACGGCGGATATACAATAGGCTTGTGGAGCTCCGGATCTGCCAGACTCCTTATTACTACTAGTAATATTGAAAACAAAACAGGTGCAATTATTTCGACTGCAGTTTGGACTGGTTTCCTATATTGAAGCAGCCAGTTCTTCCACATGAGGAGTAAAAACTTGTCTAGTTTCTCCGCCATCGGTCCTGCAAATATAAATTAAATACATTCTAAATAAACAATAATAGTCTGTTAAAACACTTGACAATTATTTCGACATTTTCATGTATTCAAATAAAATTTTCTTGAATTAGTTTCCAGTTAAATGTTGAGAAAAGAAACTACACAGAAAACTACAAAGTTCCCAAATCATGGCTGGAATTCTAGCCTCTTAAGAATATCACCACACAATTAAGTTTCGCTCAACATTATCATGCATAACCATGGAATTATTGAAGAAAATGACAAAAAAAAGTGTCCTTGTGTTGTAAGCCCCCAATCTATTCCAACAAGGTCAAATGGGCCTCCAAATTAATCCCACAGCAAACCATTACTGATCGGACACCACTCCATTACTGATCAGTATATACGTATGAATAAAACAGAAGATGATGATGACAGTGATATACAAAGAGAAGTAAGAGTTTAGCAACCGTCCACAAGATCCAAGTCGCAACAAACGCTTGGATTCCATCTACAAACTTGCATGTTGCTAGGTGTTTCCAGTTGATATAAACAAAAATAAAGAATGCGTTGTACCAAGATCTAACTACTTCACTAAACCGTAAACGATTGGAGACAAGATCAAGTAAAGCAGGTATAACATAGCACATTCACATGATCACGTATTTGTGACTTTTCAAGCATGTAGACGTTACTTTATTCACAAGAGGATTCGTACTTCTTCATACCTAGAACATATTGGAAAGAAAAATAATTATGTTAAATGATAGATGGTGCTTAACATGTTGGTAGACGTTAGTACGATGCTTTACATTTCAAAATGAACCTTTCAGTAGGTTAACATAACCAAAGATTTTCATTATGTCATAAAGACAAAGACAAAAAAGGTTTAATCAAAATAAAATACAAATTTTGATTCAGGTTACCATTATGATTAACAAATTAAAATGTTTCTTACCTTTTGCTAAACGATAGACTCCTTTATTAAAAAAATATTTTGCTTTATCTTGTGGCACGAACATGTTGCAGAGGAGTTGAAATTTTTCTAATGAGCAATTTATTACATCTACACTAGTAGAGAATATGTTCAGCTTAAACGACACAAAAGGCCAGTAGATAAATTTGAAATAGGCACAGTGAATCAACTACGACGATAAATTTGAGAACGGCATTAAAATTTAATGTTTTTTTATCCGAAACCCACGTATATGATAAAAACATAATTGAATATTGTACGAAACGCCCTTAACAGAACATTACTTTGATACAATGTCAAAGTCAATCAATATAAATACAACTCATTTTCAATTATTTCCTCTGTGAAATATTTGAAGTTTGTTTAAATGCATTTGCTTATATCAGTCAGTATTTATACCTAGACAATGAAGGAAATTTCGAGGATGAAATAAGTGAAGAAATCAAGCTATGCATTCCACTACGGCGTAAAAATTAGGGGGACCTGTAATGTTGTTTTTATTAGCAATCGAAACTTTACAATAGTTCTATAAGGTAATTGTTTGCTTTGTGTGCTGTTAAGCTTCTATTGGCGTGATAAGCTCATTTCCAATGATAGGGCCTCTTTAACCATCTTTCAGGTCAGCAGGATTGTTTCTTTTTAATTTTCTGTCCGTATGGGGTTTTAAGAGTGGATAGAGTATGACATTGACGCGCAACTCTAGTCTTAGCAGCGTTTTTTCTGTATTTACTTTTTGTATGTAGAAGATTTCGTAAAATGTCTGGTTTGAAACCTACCAGGGGGCGTTTGTTTTCATACGTAGATTTTAGATTGGCTTCTTCGGATAAGACCACATCCAAATTGACTTTATAATATTTTTGTAAATTAGGAGTTTGTTTTACAAAACGAGTTTTCATTTTTTTTAACAGCAAGTTTTTCCTTTGGTCAATTTGGATCTATAAATAACATCGTTTCTGCACAAGGATTCTTCTACAAAGAATATAACATTCTACTTTCATTAATCACACATAATCCACTTTTGTGATTTCACAGATTACAGCCATCGTACGAAAGCTTTAATCTTGGTGACATTGACAAGATCACAATGGTTAAAATTTTCATTCGAGAATTGAGCATAGTATTTTGCTGTTAGAATTTTTTGATGTATTATTTTTCTAAACTTAGTCGGTTCAGTAAGTTATACGGCAAATTTTGTATTTCTGTTGCCTTACAACAACGAGAAGTATTACAGGATCAAACAATTGTTTGTGGAAGAGTCCTTACTAAGACCTTCCAATGGAAGCTACCGTTCTATAGATGGCGTTTACAAACAAGTTTTGGTTACTGGTGGTCTGGGAGTAGTTAAAACTTCAGTTTAATATAAAACGGATGATTCGAACCTTTTTCTTATAATGTACTTTTTTACAATATTATGAAGAGTTTGGAAGAAGATTCACACTATATATTTCATGAACTCGACGATGATGATGAAGAAATTATAAACATTGTGGATGCGTCGAAGAAACAAAAAGTTATTCGAAGAGCGAATTTTAAAATTGTCCCACATTTTTTATGGTTCTATCAAAAACCTGACCGTTTTTGTTATTTTCATTACCAATTTTTCCCAATTTTCGATTGTTTCTTTGCATTTCTTCACAAGGTTAACCAAAAGTAATACTTCATAGGTATTGCACGATTTTTTTTGTTCCTTGTTAATACAATTTTCTTAAACAATTAAACTTTAAAACAAATACCACAAAAATTTTGTGACAACTGGCAGAAAAATTAACTGGTTAACATAACTTGTTAAACATAGCAATATTGTTTATTCTTGGTTTAAACTAGAGTTTAAATCATAGTTTAATCTCCAGTTTTACCCTAGGTTGTAAAATTGGCCCTCAAGTCTCAAATATCGGAACTTCTTGGCACCCAATTTTACAGTAGAATGAAAAAAATTGAATGAAGAACTGTTTTTTGTTTAATAAAGGGTTGAAATGTCGGCCAGATATCAAATTTCGAAAAAATTATTGAGGAAAAACAGATAAAGCTTTTAGATTGTAAAATATTTTTGGAGTCTTTACGAGTTTTCCTGCTAGATGCGTTTAGTCATTACCTATCAAATGGTATCAAAATGTTTATATAGGAAAAAAATGGAGTATCTTTTCAATATATATTTTTATGTACAAAAAATTAAATATTAAATATAAGAAGGCTAAGTACCTGCAATATCTTTTCACACCAATTACTCACAATCAAGATGGCAATAAGCAAATAGTGCAAATCTTGCTAAATAAGGTCAAATGATTAATTAATTTCAATAATGTCAAGGTATGTTCGTTAATAACCGTTTAATTTATAATTTTATATAGGGCGATTAACATCTGTTTAAATAACGTTTTGAAAATCTCCTTATATCTTTAAAAACTACTAAAATATAATGTAACATGCCATGTCTTGTTTCTTTTTCTTTAAACATTTTGAATATTCCTTTTTTCACGTATCCTGACACAGTAGTCACTTCTGTTTCATATATTCTGACATTTTTTGAAGAAATTAATTTGTTATCGAGCTCCTACTCCAATCGAGAAATTTAATAAAATCTCTGAACGTATTCTAAATCGTCCTCTACCTATCTACACTCTATGTTTAAATCAAACTAAATTTATTATTTATATTAGCTAGTAAGCTTTTTTTTAACTTTGCTTTCTTATAATTGTTTCCACAAAAATTTCATTTATCTTTATTAATTTTCTTTTGTTTTAACCAAATTCTGTATAATAGTTTCCGTGTAAATTCGTATTTTCTATTTATTTTGGGAACAGAACGAATAGGATAGAACAGATTCTTGTTGCTCCTTTTTATTCAAATCTGTTCTTTCTACTCGTTTCTTCTTTAGTAATTTCTATCTGTCTTCCCGTTTCCTTATTTTTTTCCGCATTTCTACAGCTACCAGGTTGAAAGACAACAATGGAATTAAACCGGTGCACCATCACAAGCATCAAATTAAACTCCGACATCTGAAAATTCAGTTAAAGGCTGCAACCATCCTAGATTTCCATAGATTAGTCCCTCTCTTATTTTTAATATTCTCAATAAATCTGAGTTGTTTTCCACTTACAACCTCTTTTTAATCGTTTCACTATTTAATGTCGTTGTTAATGTGAATTCATTATTTTTTCAATAAATTTATTTGCTATTATTCACAGCAATAAATATTAATTTGGATAATAATGTTCGGTGATAATTTTAGTTTATCTAATCTTCATTATTAATTTAATTCATAAGGTGTTTCCCCCTTTTTTATTCACTTTTAACGTCGTTCGTTAAGAGCTGGTGGAGTCCAATTTATTATTAATTGTTCACCCCTTCCGTTTAGTTTGTTTACAATACTTTCATTTCATCATTTCAGTTAAAGCTACATTAATATATTATTTTTTTACATTATATCAATCACTAGATTGACTAGACTATAGAATTCCTACAATGTCGTAGTAAAAGAAGAAAATGATAATTATCTATTATACTTCTCGTGGAAACAAGCGGCAACAGCGATTATCATAATATGTCCGTTTGTGTTTAATAGAGGTTGCGCATCATGGATATATTACGTATTAATAAGCTTGTGTCAAGGTCAAATAGAGATAAATAATTGAATATTAATAAAGTTTACAAGCAGAAAAGAAGTCGTTCGGTAACAGTTTTCTTTATAACAAAAGTGCCGATTCTTTACGTATTTAAAACTTGAAGGTCATATTATAAAAAAATTTGACAATAATAAGTTATCACCTGTATGAACTGAACGCATCTTCATAGTTCATAATTTAATGACAATTTTAGATGCATGGAGAGAAATTCTTGATTCTAAGTAAATAGAACTAAATTTCAATTCTCGGATCCCTTAAAGACCTCGTTAATGATAAGACACTTTTATATCTGCTCGTGCTCGAAGGTTTTAATTACTTTTAAATTCCTCTGAATTAAAACATGTAGTTGAAGCTATTTACAGAAAAATCTGAGATATAATTTTATTTTCTTTGCTATTTGCTCTTATTAAATAATAAAGTCAATTACTTAATCTAACTATCCAACTAAGCATTAACCATGTTCTTCAGAAGGTAGGTATTATGGGCAATGCTATTATTATGATCCAGAAATTACAATAAATTCTTCCACATCATTAAAAAGGGCAGTAATAATTCAGGAAATCCAACTTTATTTTTATTACTTCGAGTTAATTAATTCAACAGTTTATTGTTTCAGAAGTTTTTTGTATGCTAACGCAATAAATTTCTTCTTAATCAAAACTTCTTTCTCCTATAAATATTTTTTGTATTTAGTTTCTTTTTAGAATTGCATGCTAGACAATTATTAAAGAGTCAAGGCCAGGTCAAAGATAAATCGTTCAAATAGTACCACAATATGTGAATTAAAAGATCTATATTTTCATGACTTAATTATTTGATATGTATATATAAATTCAAATTCGTTTACGAAATATGCTTTATTTAAATATTGTTTCTCAAATAAAATAACTACTCGCTTATAATTTATTGTAATATCTTCAGTTCATAATTTATTCAGTCGTTCATTATCATTGGAAATATGGCAACGCTTTCTATATCTACCTACGAATTGTTATGTATCATTCGCGCTATTCACCATAGCGTTTTGTTAATATTTACCTTGCGGTATATCATATCCAACATGATTTCCATCGTTAACCAAGGTATATGAAGAATGTCTCCTATTAAACTTGGATGTACTCATCATAAATGATTTGAAGCACTTTTCCCGATAACAGCAAACGTTTAAAACAATGAATAGTGTTAGAAATTCTTCACATTTTCAAGAGAGAATCACGAGAATCGACTGACGCACTGACATTTTCCCACCTGCCACGACCATGTGTATGGTTTGCTGAATCATTGGGTTTTAACTGTTTGTTGCTCCAGGAAACGGGAGCTTTAAAATCGCAAGGTCAGAACATTGATTAGTTTGCTCAACTGTTATTATCGTGAACAGAAATTGTTTAGAGATAATAATATATAATAAAACAATAAAATGTTATATAGTCTGCTCACACCGAATAAATTTTTACCGAAAACTAATTACTTCCCGAATTGTATTTAAAACTAAATTGAAAAATTTTCGATCTATATGAAAAAGAATCGAAGGTATAATTCAATCATATAGTAGGTTAAACATACGTGGACAGTCCGGTAAGTACTTAACGGATCCGTTGTCGATGCGATGGTGCCGTGTTTACTCAATCCGAAGAAGAATAACGAATGTGAAACCACATTAGGGCAGTGTTTAAGCGAAATCCGAAGGAGTTTGTTAGTTAATGGTAAGATATAATAAAGCATATTAGTCTTGATCAAGTGTTCGGATAGATCAAATCTTGTAAAAAGTTTAGTTTTTGATGTCAAAAATGGTTCAGTATTCAGTTTAAGTGTGTTTTATTAAAGTGGAATAATAAATAAATCATTTTATCATGTAATATTTCATAGGTAAGTGACAATTATAATTATTTATATCCTATATCTTAATCCCAAATATTGTTCGGGACAGTACAACCCTCCGCGTCTCAAGTGCTAGATAGGCGACGTCGAAGAAACTATAATAAAAGCAATTTGATTCATCCCTCTGAAAGGGAAAAAATAGTAAATCAAAATAATGATAAGTACGTGATCAGCACATGAATATCCCGGGCGAAACGCGGCACAAGTAAAAATCCACGTGGGAGGAGGAGCGCCACATCGCTGAAGTAGCTGTTGGTTCAGGTGTAGTGCAGGGTGGGAATCATAATGCCGTGAGAATGTTTATATTTGCCTGTTGTGTAAGAAGATAACTAAAAAGCTTCATTTTAACGTCAGCGAAAAAACAAATGATTGTGAATATTTATAAAAATGAAATGCAAAAAAATGATAACGAAGTGTTCAAAATTGAAACCAAAATATGGAATTGATGTACAAGTTGAGCCCCTTATTATAAATAAATAACCCTGATCACGTGTACCATGCGTGAATATATTTTGGTTTACTATTTTTCTTCGATAAATAAACTTTAAGATTTTATATTTTTAGGGGTACGAATCTGTCTTCAAGAAGAGGGATGATACCCTTTACTGCCCTGTAGGCTTCACTTGCACGCGCCTATAAGTTCGCTTATGCGTGTTCCCTCCCCTATCTATTTCCATGATATCAATATTAATTGTTATATATTTGAATTATTTAAATCGACTATATCAAAAAAACTATTATTAGGTTTAAAATGTAGTAACAATGCGTTTTATAAAATTCATAGGAGAAAACTATTTTTAGAATAATTTTTCCATCTCTCACATCTTAGACATTTTTTATTGACTTATCTTGAATAAATCACCTTCATCTATTTCAATTAAAAACATTTTAACCACGTAATTTATTAATATATACTTACCTATAATCAATATAATTTATTCAAAATAAGATATGATATGATGATAAGATATGAAAATAAACGCAAATCATCCTACCAAAAGATCCCTGATATTAGTAACTGAAATAAATAGCACTATGAACTTACTTGTAATTCAGAATCTTATTGTAAAATGTATCACTATAAATAAATTAAAACATCACTTTAAACCGATTGAATAGTGACCGGGTCGAAAACAATAAATAGTAACTTTTTTTTCTAAAATAATGTAATGATTTTCAGAGGTTAGGTCGACCTGGATGCAGATCTGAAACGCGTGCGCTCCTGAAAGTGAAAATTGACCGTGAAAAGCTCCCAAACTGAAAAAAATGTTAACGTGCATTCGATCAATTTTTCCGATTAAACAATAAGTTTAATGTGTCGAATATTGTAGCTCAAGAAAATTTTGACTTTGGTAAGAAAAAACATACAAAAAATATCTTACTCAAAATAGTATTTATATTATAAAAAATAAAGAAAAAAATTGAGTATATTTCAACACCCCAAGATTTAATATGTAATAAAATACATTGTCACTTCTACATTTAAAAAAACAAATGTTTTGAATTTCATTAGACCTTCTCATATTGTCTGGAAGATCTGCATTTTTTACCTCTTAGCAATCCTTGACGACGAAATGTTTTAATTGAATATTAATTAAAAAAACTTATTTCAATATCACTATTAAATTGCTGTTGTCTTACAAATTTTTCTCAATATTTTTACTTGATTTTCTAACGCCGCTGGTAAAAACCAGACGTACAGTAAAGTAAATATTTTCAATAAAAAACACAAGAGTCAAATCGTTCACATCTGGTTTGTACATAAAACAAATTTATAACCTCCCATTTATTAGGGGGCTTCTAAAAAATAGGTTTTTATTCCGGTAATAAATGTTTAATCACAGATAATTGAAGCTTATATTTATGGGTTATCGTTTAGTTCTATTTGAGACATGGGACATCATATTGCAGGTAGCTTGGTGCCTTGATTTTTTATGAGTTTCATTAAATCTGAAGCATTGTAGATATATACACTACATCAAATTAATTTCAGCACTGATGTCATGTTTAATTAACATGAAACCAATAGACTAGAAAAACAAAATAAAGTAGCCGTTATTGCTTTGTAGTATGAGAAAGTACTACTCAAATTTATTGTCAGATAATTCATAGTGTTTTAATTTTCTATGTTTAAGATTTCAAAATTTTTTGGTAGATTGCTATAGCTACGTCGTTTGTATTAATGCTTGATTCAATACCACTTAAGCCTGTTAATTTCGAGAAAACCCCATTAACGTTGCAATATAATGATTATGAAGAGAAATGTTAGTTTTTACTACCATCAAAATTTAATCATGATATTTGTCAATGTATCCATGGCGTTATATTTTCTTAGGGTATGTTCTGTTCTAGTACAACAGTCTGCTTTTAGAGAAAAAGCTAACATCCACAGATAAACTGAAAAGTATGATGTTTAAAGTGAAGTTAGAAGATGCGTATTCATATAACATAGTACTTAATAACAAATGATAATTAAAACACAGCTAAGAGAAATATGAATTATGAAATGAGATCACTGTACACAACATAAAATACTTGAGATCTTGTAAATACCAATATTATGGAAGACAATACACTTAAATTACGTGAAAATATTATTTGATAGTAAACCTGTAATAAGAAATTTTTTATTAATCCATTTTTCCAGATGGGTTTTAGGGTGACTTTGTATATTAGTAGCTTATTGTTGATTGTTAGTTGAGATCTTCGATCTATTAAACTATAATGAGTTTAAGTCCCAATTGCTTTCTCTTGGTTAGTATGTATGTGCAAATAAATTCCAAAGTATTTTTCATTCTCTTTTTAAATTTTGGTATTTACTTATTTTCTGAAAAGCTAAAAAGGTGTATTTCATTGTACTAGGAATGTTTTTTTGCCTTAATATTTAACAGAGGTACAGCAGAAATAATTTCACTTCCTCTTAGATTTCAATATTTTTCTTTTATCCACGTCTTACATTGTTTTTTCAGTAAAACTTCCATTTTTTTTAATAAAATTCACAATGGGTTAGTTTAGAATCAATTGAAATGTAATTAATTGTACATACAGGGTTGGGTAAAAGTATCTCGTTTATAGATACCAATTTTGAGGATATGTTGAATAATAACGTTGTTTTTTCAATGTGTCTTTCGTTTTATTAAATCAAATTCACAATTCGTTAGTTTAAAACTGATTCAAATGTAATTAATTATATATACAGAGTGGGGTAGAAGTATTTCGTTTGTAGACGCCAATTGTGAAAATATGTTAAATAATAACGTTGTTTTTTCAGTGTATCATCTGTTTTATTTACTAAAATTCACAATTCGTTAGTTCAGAATCAATTAAAATGAAAATAATTATACATACAGGGTGGGGTTAAAGTATTTCATTTATAGACGCTAATTTTCAGGATATGTTAAAAAATATCGTTGATTTTTCAGTGTATCTTCGATTTTCTTTAACGAAATTCACAATTTGTAGTACTGAGTACAACGTGGCCAGCTGTGTTCAACTACCACTCAAATCGAAATGGATAGATAAGGTTTTAAACAAAATAAAAAAACTATCACACATTAGAACTTTATTTTGAAATTTATTCAATATACAAAACTATTCAAGTGAACATATAAAAAAAATCAAAAGGTGTCCTGAAATAAAACATCTTTTTCAGTCCGCCATTATTGTCAAAAATATGGGAAGAACATCTTATATAAAAAAATTAAAACTAATTCTAAATGAAAAAAATTGTTGTTGTATATGAGTAACAAATACACATTTGACAATGAAAGCTAAAACAGTAGCAAACATGTATACAAATAAAAGCGAAAGTTACACTCAAGGCTGCCAAAACCATAAAATTTAAAATCATTCAATAGCCCAGTCAAAATAAAAATCCACCTTCGCTTAAATTCCCAATGAGCTGAAAAATAGAGATAAGTGATTCAAAGTGGCCCTTATCACAGTGGCGCATCATTATCAATTCCTTATTTACTACTATGAACTCTATATTTAACTGGACTATAAAATACTAGTCTTCCACAATGCCTCCGTTAGTCTCAAAGTTATCACATTGGACGTTTTGGCTTAGAATAAGCTCCAATATAGGAACCAGAATAATAAGATAATGCAAAAGCCACATCAAAAACATTTATATACCAATATCAACAATTCAGGCCAACCGCCCACAGTGCAACTGTTTTGAAACAAAAGTTGCAAACCAGTTGATCTTGCAAGAGTTTTGCAATCAAAATAAAACTTGTGAAGTCGAGACTGTTCGTAGCAGCACAAGAACTGTCTCAGACAGATAGAAGTTTATAGTTTTTTATCAAATGTCGATTTGACACAAATTTGAGATTTAGTTCTTGATCACTCAAGCAAACTAGTTTCATTCGAGTCACCTCGTGTGCGTCTCCCCGCTGTTATACGTTACCGAGTTAAACAAACCGATGCAAGATCAACTGGTTTGCAGCTTTTTTTTTTTTTCAAAACATTTGCATCGTGAACGGTGGGCCTTAATCTCAATAGTACGTGTGATTGATTAAAACATTTTTGGAAGACACTGTTACCAACACATTAATAAGTTTACAATTTTATTTACCTAATAAAACAATATCTATTCAATATATTAACTTTCGACAATTCAATGCTTGTAAATTACATATATTTATAAGTAAAGATATAATAAATTGTTCATAAAAATATCATTCCTGAGAAGACTTCAAAATTAAAGCATATTTTCAATTTCAACTCATATATATATATATATATATATATATATATATATATATATATATATATATATATATATATATATATATATATATATATATATATATATATATATATATATAAATGCGATGTGTTGTACAAAATCACCAAAATTAAAAATATTTTAAATATAAGCCAGTGTAATTACCCCAATACAAAGTTACACCCCTTATACCTCTATTATGATATATATAGACATTGCTGAGTGACAGTTCACCCTTCCTTTATTGGCACTTTTTTTCCACAATTTTATTATGTAATTAGTAGAGGGTTTTGGGATAAGAACTATTTCGTTAATTGGATATAAAACAATTTGACTAAAAACAAAATGGTTTTATATATATATATATATATATATATATATATATATATATATATATATATGTATATATATATATATATATATATATATATTAATAACTAAATGTAAATTTAATTAGAATTTCTCTATTGAATGAAAAAATAGTGTAGTACATTTAAACTACTAGCAATAGTGACAACCAACAATTATTGAAATCTGGTTTTTCAAGATTAATTGATAATCATGTTTCCTACTAATAAAAAAATTCTTTATTAAATAAAAGTTTATGGGCAAACAAGAATGATGTAGCATTATAATAACACTATTTGATAAAGTTTCTCTACTGTAAATAAAAATAATTAGAAGAGTGTTAAAACACTCCATTTATTGTACATTTGAACTATTATCAATGGTAACAATACAATAGTTTTTTAATTTCCGACTATTAGTATAAACTAAGTGACTATCATTGTTACTACTTTTATTTTTACTAATAGCAATTAAAAGAGAATTCGAAGGAAGGCAAAAAATAAATAAGGCATTTTGCGTCACATTAAAACAAGTTTTACTACCGTACACGAAAGTAGTTAGCAGTGCAAGTGCAATTATTGTACATTTGAACAACAGTCAATGGTTACAACCATCCATCCAACTTAAAAGGCACATAAATCTGGTGTTCTGGTTTTTTATTATCAACATTTTTCTACTGATGATTATTTTGAATACTATAGTTTTTACTAATTATTAGTAATAAGTTTGTATTCAAAATTTCGTTAATTTACATTCGTTAAATGTACATTCTAAAGATTATTGATAGAGTATGCAGTTCGGAAATTCATTTTTCAGTCAATAATACTTTGAAGCCGGTAATATTACTTTGTGGTTATGTGTCAAATTGATGTTATTTTTCGACACTTTGTAGTTTCTTTCTTTACTCATTACAATAAAGTATTTAGGAAATTTGGTGAAAATAATAACAGTTCTTTGCAATTTTGGTTATTTTGTACATAATAATATTGTATCAGAATATACAATACACCTCGTCCAAAAAACATTTAGATTACTTAGCTTACATTGTTCGTTGTACAATAGTGCATTATTTTGTGATAAATTAGTTTTGTTGAGTCAACAAAACATATATTTAAATATGTTTGTTTTATTCTTTTTTCTCTCCGTACAGTTTCTTTGAATTCTCTACGAATTCCATAAGATCCCGTGACATGGCATACGGACGGGCCATGCCATCATTTAGAAGACTATCTTCACAAAAGCAAAGGAAGATTGTGTCAATAGCAGTCTGTAAAAGAAATTAGAATGTAAAACGATACATTTGCCAAACATCACATCAAAATTAATCGAGGAAACAAAACCTGCAGTATTCAATGGATAGTAGCTTACCTCAAATGTTGAGAAACAAGTCATTGCAACAAACAGTGAAACTAAAAATACGATTAGGTATACAATGAAGGAATATTCTGTGTCTGCGCCCTGTAACAAAAATAATGAAAATTGAAGAAATTATTCTTATACATATATATTAAAATTTATACATATTTCACATTGATACTTACAGTCATAATTCCAACAGTGATCATCATAGAAATCAATATGACCAACAGATGTGCCATTCCCAAAATAAAGTCACCAACATAATTAATGGATACTATGCTAACAGCATTTTGAAAAATGATCTTAGCTGCTCTTTTACCAGATTTATAGAAGGGTTTACCATGCATAGCTAAAATGGAAAAAATATATTACATTGGCAGAATTCAGTTGTTCTACTGAAAATAAAATCTAGAAAATTCCTTTCATTTCTTGTTATCAATTCAACTACATCAGTAACATGTTTATCTTCAGTTGGTTTGAATGTATAAACAAGAATCAAAGATATGAAGGTGAAGAAATAAAGGAGGAATAAAGTACAGACAGAAAAAGGAAACAAACTATAGACGAAATATACATATTAAGGAGCTTAATATACAGAAAAATAAAGCAACAGAAAGAATTACATATTACATTTATTGATTCAAAAGCAGCATCCGATTCAATAGACAGAATAATGATATAGAATATGATATAGTATGAGAAAAATAGGAATCCCTGAAAGAATAATAGAGATAACAGAAATATATATGAAAGTGTAAGACAGAAGATTGAAATAGATGGAAGAAGATCAAAGAATTATAAACTGGTTACAGAATTAGAATATGCAAACAATATAGTAATAGTAGCAGATACATTTAAGAAAATGGGGACAAATGGATAAAGATAATTGAAGAATGGAAAATAGTATCAAAAAATGTAACAGAATGGTAGTAAACCAACAAAAAAAGAAACTTGAGGAAGATATAATAATGAAAAGACAAAGAATAAACAATGAGACTACATGGAAGTGAAACCTGGGTAATGAAAAAAATGACACAGAGTAGAATGATAGCAGCAGGGATAAAATAACTAATGGAAAAGGAAAAGCTTCCTATAGAAAACAAAATAATATAAAAATGTTCAAACTGGTACGGCACATAAAGAGAAAGGCATCACAAAACCTCATAAGAAAAGAGACAAGTAAAAAGGCACAAAAAGAGAAATGGAAACATAGTGTAACTTGGTTAGAACAAGTGGTACAGAAAGAGGAAAGAAAAAAACAATATGACAAATAAATGAAGTAGCATAAGACCTAAAAGAGTGGTAAAAATGGATAAACAAAGAAAAAGAGGAAATAGTATGAAAGAATCTATAGAAGAAGAAAGCGTTATTCAATTAAGTCTCAAAAAATGGAAGGCTCTACAATATTCTTTCTTCGAAATCCTTATTTATATATTGGTTTTTGAAATATATAATGAGATTGATAGATTGGTCACCAATACTTACCAATCAAAATATATGCATTCTTCGATAAGAACTTGAGAAAACTTTCAAGAGCCCCAATACAAGCATCCACAACAGCTTTGACAGCTTTGTTTTTAGTAAGAGATTGTAAAATAGATCGGATGATGGCAATAATAGTTATGATCAATGATCCAAATGCGACACTGCCTAAATGAAATTTGAAAGCAACCTTCGCACTTGTACCAATGGGACTGTCCAAAAAGTTCTTGTTCCTTAAACAAATGAGCAATAAGTTATTTCTCAAATTAATAATGAGACTAGAATAGACGAATTAATTAGAATTGCACTTACTTTGCCCAATACCATTTTGCTATTGCTCCAGCAATGATCATATATTGAACGCCAATAACGAACTGCGTAGCCCAGAATGCAACTATGATGTTTAAGATCAATGTAATTTGCATTACTACATTTGATTTGTAAGCTAAATATTCTGGAGCTATCTCTGTTAATATACCGGATGTATAAATCAATGATGTCGTTATTATTAATAGTACTAGTATTATTAGTTCCACTAAGAATGTCTGAAAAATATGATAAGTAAAAAAACTTCATAAGAAAAATTTTGTCAAGCAAAGTGTCAATTTGTGTGTGAGCCTATTGCAAATAGTTCCTCCAGGATTCGTTAAGATGCTCCTTGTGGTAACTTAAAGTGAGAAATTGAACAGTATTGTCACTAGTGGGTCTCCCTGACGCAAGTCTGTGTTCACAGTATAGACTGTGCCTAGAGACCTCGATAGCTTCACTAGTGGCAAATCTGGTTTATAATTCTGATTCCAAAATAAAGGGATTCTAACAAAGTGTATAAATTACTGAGAAATAAGCGGTAACTAAAATAACCAATGTTTATCGACAAGGATTTGAAAGATTTTGAATATTTATGATTTGAAGGAAAAAATTATCCAGACATCGGATATTGTTTAGCTAAAAGTGGATTATTTGGATTTTGTGATACATTTTTTCACAAATAATCTTTAACATTTGAATAATTATCATTTCTGTAGTTTCCACATACTTAATTTGATGCTGATCTATTTTGATGCTAATAAAATTACAAATTAAGTACTCAAGGAATATTAACGATTATCACAATGGGCAGTGAATTTATGAAAACAATGGAAGTAATTGTAACTGATTGTTCATCATTTCGTGATATTGACCAAAATTAGAAACCAGAAAATTTATTTACTCCTAGGTGATCTATTAAGAACTCTTCATCTTTAATTGTGACACATTTGAACCGTTTAATGCTTTTATTCAAGCTATTCCTAAGAAATTATTCAACTATGACGGTATCGGTGATATTGTGGATCGTTTTGGCCAGAATTTTGAAAATTATTTTTATTTGTGTAGTTTTTTTATCATTTTTCATTAAATTATCATTTTCAAGTTTCAGTAAAATAATACCCACTTCAAAAATGAATCGATATCCCTTATAAAGAAATACTTACAAGTACGGGAACAAATATCAGTGCAGGCATAGCAAAAGTTGCTTTAGTGGTTTCTTTAAATAATTGAATAATTAATTGAATCTTCCTGAACATAAATACAGTGATGCAGAAAAGAATCAGTAAGACAACTGTGAGGAAAATCGCAAAAAATAATAGCATTTTTTTGGAATTTGGATCTTTCTGATTCCATTTGTCAGCAGTGAAGTATCCATACCTGTAATTAAAAAGAATATTCAACACAACCAATCGAAATATCTATTGTAAACCATACTGTAATAAAAATTATGAACTATGTACAAATCCTTCATTTATGTATCTTTCAAGACTTTGGAAAATGTTCAAATTATTCTACAATGTTGTTTTGAAATATAAATTAGCTGTTGTATGGAACTTACCACATTAACCCTGTAACTATGCCACCAAAGATAAGAACACCTCCTATCATTCCCCAAACCACAGCCGCTGTAGCAACTTTAAAAAGAACCAACATTCCTATTCCAACAGCTGAAATAAAACAATGAAAAATAAATATGAGACTCTCTAAGTAGCCCGAGAAGATTGAACTGGTGGATTTAATAACTGATGAAATCGCTCAAGCATGTTCATTTGTGTTCTATAAGATTAAATTAAAGTGTAAAGACCTACAATTAATCTATGGTATATCCCAGACTGTTTAACGGTTAGGTACTAGCGACTTTGCAGATTGAGCTAGGCGACTTGCTACAACTGGTTTTAAGAAGTGTAAGTACCGTAAACTTTGTCGATGGACTGCCTCGCACTCATAGAGAAGGTACTCGGCTGTTTCCTTTATTTCCTTGAGAGCTGACGGGAGTTTCTCCAATGTTCTTTAGGTGGTACATCAGCAAAAAGCATCCAGCGTGCATACTAGTAACTCCTGTTTACATAAAATCCCCTATTTGAAATAAAAAGACTATCTGGACCCAAAATGTTCTTTCAACTCCTGTTTTCTTGATGAAAGAACCTATAGGGTCCAGTCCATCTCTTTCTTTCAAACATGGGATTTTATGTGTTACACTCTTTTAAATCTTAGTTTGAACCTATTCTTGATTGTACTTTTGCTGCCATAACCGCTTCAGTGAAATCATGTTTGCAGTGTTTGTTGACAGTCATGAATCTTGAAAAAGGCATTAACATTATGTTTTGTTGTTAATCGAAAACGATGTCAAAAAAGATTACAAAATGTTAAAATCTCTATATAGGAAGCAAAAATTTTGAGTTCTTGATGGAAAATTAGTGACTCGACGTTTTCTAATGAGGCACTTCAATCAAAGTCAACATCATGATCATTGTTTTCTAAAATTGTGAGAGCAAATAATAGTCCATGTTAAGAATTTGAGCTTTCTTTTTCAGCATGACACAAGTCGCTTTTGATTCGTGCATTTTTAGTTTAGCTGTTTACAGAATTTTTGCTTGTACATCCAGATTTAGTACTTCTGCCTCTTACAGAAAATAATAATATGGAAATATGGAAACGTTTTGACACCATTCCTGTTATTTAGAAGATAGATGGTAGATGAAAGCCATTGTTATTACAGTCTTGAATAAATACACTTGTAAAAAGTTTATGCTCCCTTCATACTTTATTTTTAATAAGTCACCATATTTTTGTAGTTTTATAGGTTTTTATGTGTGATGGAATCAATTTGAATAACCAAAAACGATTATATAAGAACAATATATTAATAAGTATTAAGAACTATATTAAAACTCACCCAGAGATAAAGCACATGCCAAAACAATCCTCCAGGCTACTTTATTCAGATATTCGGATACGCTTTTAGAGCCAACCTTTTCTGATACGCCATCTACATCTCTTGGATATCTTGATGAATCACTTTTGTCTTTGAAACATTTCCCAAATGACAGGTGGCTAAAAAAATACACAAAAATTTCAAATATTAGATCTTTCTGTTTAGTTTTTTCAATAATATGCTTACTTCATATGTTCAGTATCTCAAATTTAAAATTTTTGAAAGGTATTCTACTTATATTTACTAGAATTAGGGAATAATCTCAACAAAATACTAAAAGAGTTGCTTTAGTAGCCTCTGAGTTTCAAAATAGTAGTCTGCACGTCAAAATAGTAGCCCAATTGAAGGATCTATATTAAAAGCTTGAAATATAATTATTCCTATTGAATAATAAGTTATTAAAAATAATTTATAAACGTTTATCTTGGTTAGTTAATATTCTAACTCAGTCATAATTCAAGTACAGTTTGACAATACTTAAGTAAATATTTTAGAACTTTTGCAAATGTGTGATTAAATGTAGAGAAACTACTTAAACTTACTTAAAAAAGCATTTTTAATGTAAAAAGAGATAGTTACAGAAAAGAACTTTCTAATTTTAAAACATTTCTCAATCATAAGTGAGTGAAAAGCCGATTTAACAGTCTAAACTGATTGCTAATAATATCACTTATTTTTCACTCAATATTTCAGTTGTTTTGATAACTAATCAAGTGAATCATTCTTCAATTTCTCATTTACTATAATTTTTCTTTTTTATAGTGTGAATTTACAGATTTGTTAGAATGCACAGCAACAATCCAACTACATATATAAAAATTATATTAATAGTTAGTTATTCAACTCAATCTAGTTCTGTCTTCTTCGGGGTTTTTGTCTTTTAAATATGACTCAATCAATGAGGATTTTCTATTATTAACGAATTATTTTTAGTCTTTTTATGTTTCTGTTCATGGTGGACTTTTTTCTCAATTCTTCTGCACCTATCAACAGTCATTGTGCCATACAAATACTTTTCGTACAACATTTATTGAAAGCTATAGATAATTTTGTTCTAGCCTCTGGAAGAATATAAGGATTTGTGTGTTTTTTTATTTTAGTTTTTTTAATTTAGTAATTTAGTTTTATCCATTTCTTGAATGACAGGTTTCTTTTCTGATAGCTTTAGATCCTATTCTTTTTTTCTTTTCACTCATTATTCTTTCTGAAGCCTTTCTTGTTTTCCAAATATAAATTATGTACAACATAGACTGAATTCGATAAATGTAAAGGGTACATTATAACCTTCATTTTTGTTCAATAGGCTCTTTTTCAATCAACAACTGTTACTCATAATCTTGAGCTTAGTTTCTTTTTAGACCTCACTTCTCAATGTTACAAGTCCAGGACACTTTATTAGGCTCTTTTTCAACGAACATCTCCGCTGACCATTTTTGATTCACCAATTTCTGCACAAATATCATCATTGTGCCTTACGGATATCTTATATATCCTCTTTATCCATAACTCTAGATCAGGGTGTTCAAACGGTCGATCGCGAGTGCTTTTTGAGTAGATCTCGAGAAGAAAAAAATTTTTAATAAGTAGGTAGGTAACTAAACTACAAAAATGTATTACGTAATAAAATAACACTGCTTGCGGTAAAAGGCGGCTTTATCAAAGGAACGCGCGGCACTTGTCAAAGAAAAGCCGCGTTGTTTCTAGACTAGACTGTACTGTCTAGTTTCAGGCGGCGCGTTTGAAGGGAACATTCGAGACTTTCTTTCACGCCGATATAAATGTTGCGCCTGCATGAATTGGAGTCATTCTGAATTGTAACTTGATAGCGATACTACGTCGATACAAAGTTTATTATTAAATAGTGGAAAATGAGTGCAGTGAAGAAATCTAAAACGTATCATTTTAATAAGGATTAGGAGGAAGAATTTTTCTTTTGTATGGTGAAGGATAAGTGCATTTGTGTTATTTGTCGTGCGTCAGTTGCAATACCTAAGCGTGGTAACTTAGAGAGGCATCATAAAACGGTTCATAAAAACTATCAAAAGGATTTGATTTTCCGCCACAGAGTGAATTAAGAAAACGAAAAGTAAGTGATTTTATATCTTGTTTGAAAAAATAACAAACCATGTTCACAAGACCAGCCAAACAATCAAAAGCTGCTACGATCGCGTCATTTAAAATATCTCATATATTGGCGAAACACAAGAAACCATTCGAAGATGGATCGGTGGTGAAGGAAGCATTTATTGAAGCGGGTGAGACTTTATTTGGAGATTTTAAAAATAAAACAGAAATCATGTCTGCTATTAGAGAACTTCAGTTATCTCGTCTGACTGTCACAAGACGTATTGAAGTCATGAGTCAGGACATCGCAGATAAACTAAAACATGATATCATGGAATGTACATACTTTTCTTTACAGTTCGACGAATCCACCGATATGACAGACACTGCCCAGCTGTGTATTTTTATTCGGATGGTATTCAATGACATGTCGGCTAAGGAAGAATTTTTCACAATCATTCCTATGAAGGGGAAGACCCGTGGCGAAGATATATATGAAGTTTTCTTTAATTTTGTAAAAAACTACGAGCTACCAATATATAAATTAGTGTGCATTACAACCGATGGAGCACCAGCAATGACTGGAAACAAAAACGGTTATGTGGCATTGTGTCGAGCTAATGAAGAATTCCCTTCATTTTTTCACTCCATTGCATTATACATCAACAAGTTTTGTGTTCCAAAGTTTTAAACACGGGGGAAATTATGGGCATTGCAACAAAAATTGTGAATTCCATCCGTGCACGTAGCTTGCAACGGCGGCTCTTTCAGTTGCAGTTGGAAGCTAGGGAGTCAGCTGAACACACTGATTTAGTTCTTCACACAGACATCAGATGGTTGAGTCGCGGAAAGTTCCTATAAAGGTTTCAAGAATTATTGCCCGAAATAACAGCTTTTCTAGACGAAAGAGGTGATGACACTCAGATTTTGAAAAACGAAAAATGGCTGACTGATTTGGCATTTTTGACTGACATCACAATGCACTTAAACATCGTTAACTTGGAGCTTCAAGGTAGAGGAAAAACTATTATTGAGATGATTAGCGCAGTAAACGCATTCAAAAGTAAATTGCAACTTATGATAGATCAACTGAAAAGAAAGGATCTGAAACATTTTCCGTCTTTGAAAGCAAGGATTCCTCAGTTTAATTATGATACGTATGAGGCTGAATTATCAAATATTATGGGACAATTCGAAAAATGCATTTTTATGATTGCAGTAAATTGGAAAATATAGCATCATTTATGAGTTATCCTTTTTCATGTAAAAACATTGAGGAATTAGCTACTGAAATAGCAAGTCAGTTTAATATGAACTCATGTTCTGTTGAAAATGAGTTGGTGCAGATTATATCAGATATACATCTCAAAGCTACAGCATCTGATACAAATTTCTGGTGTTTTATATCTGAAGATAAATATCCGAATCTAAGGCAAATCGCCCTTCAACTGACGGCATTGTTTGGGTCAACTTACTTGTGCGAGTCTGCATTTTCTGAAATGAAGATAATTAAGTCAAAATATCGACTAACTGACGATTATATATCATGCTTGCGATTAGCACTCAGTGGTTACGTACCATCTTATGAGGTATGCTGAGGACATGCAGTGCCACGCTTCAACATCCAAAGCCACTCTTTAGTTAGGTTTAACACCATATGTAACTCTTTTGTTTTGTAACAACCAATATTATTACCTATATTGTGCAGAAAGCTAATATCTATATATGCTACGGTACACCCTACCTAGGTAGGTAGGGTATATCGTGTATGTACGACAACCCTGCATCACACATACTTGCAGCCTCTCAGAGTCGATCGTAAGTAGTCTAAAAATATTGAGGTAGATCGCCAGCAGTTCAAGTTTGAGCACCCCTGCTCTAGATAGTCTTTCTCTGGCTTCTGTTTGTTTTAAAAATTCTTTAGATATGATATATAATAAATAAATTGACATAAATCAAACTCACTAGTCGTAATCACATCTGCGAACGCATTTTCTAGGATAAAATAGAAGTTCTTGGAAAGTTTTGGTATCATCGGTAGTGTCAATTTGCAAGTACCTAAAAAAGATATGAGATTATTAGTTTCACATTTGGCGATTTGGTCAAGGATCAATACAGAAAAATAAAAATTACGATAGTAAAATTCACGAAATATTCAATCCAGAAAACCATAGTAGTAATTACTGGATATTGTACTGTGTAGCTTTATAGATGAATACTCAAGATCCACTGGATCACCTGCCTAACAAACGAAGAAGTTCTGAGTTATTTTGGTTGTCGTCTCAATTGATTCATAAACAGACACACAAATACTCACACATTATGGGTTTCATCTTTTCCTGTGCAAGGCCATTCTTTATATTTAGTATTGTTTTCGCCACAAACATTTCCGCATTGATCGTATCCTCTAATTCGGTCCCAGTCTGAATTCACTAAAGTATATATCAAAAATGGAAACTGAAAGAGGAAAGTAACGTAAAAGATGTATGTATAATAGCAGTATAACATTTGAAAAGCTCAATTAATGAATCCATGAAAGCTATTGTTAATTTTTATATTGTAACATACACTAATTTGAAGGAGGGATGTAATACACCCAAAATTCTTTATTTGTTTCAATTAAAAACAACAGGAAATAAAGAAAAACCATTCATCAATAATGTACCAGATCAGTTCAAATTTAAAAATAAAAAAAAAAGAGCAAGTAATTAAATAGGTTGATAGATCTAATATATTAGTAGTATTGTAATAAGTAATTAAATAAAGAATCAAAATACTTACTAGTAGTAATACTATTACTATAAATACAATGAGAAACTTTCGATCAGTTGGTCTTCTATTTTCGGGCTTTTCTGGAATTTGGATGTTTTCCAGCAAATTATGATTCGCTGGTAATTTTTTGAATACAGCCAACTGAAAACAAAAAACAATACCTCAAAAATTTCATAAAACACTTTATTTGGATCATATGCTCATTTGTTTTTATAATAGACCTTTTAAAATAGAAGAGTCAACCATTCATATGCATTAACTTAAAATTACATTATGATATGAATAACCACTTATTGGAAAAATGTATATCGAACACTAGGTATTTATTTTTTGATTCTTGTTTGAATAAAAGTTATAAGAATGAGAGAACTATAAATAGTTTGTTTGCCAAAATATTTACCAATATATGTAATGTTTTCAAAAATTGATGCCATATTGTACTGTTGAAAAACGACATGTGACGTACAGCCATAAACAATATTTAAGTAGTGATTATTTTACTCTGAGCTATTACCATATAATTTAATACTCCTTTATGGACAGTTGGTAAGGGAAAAAACGGTGCCGACAATGTTCATTTTCTCTCTTGTTCGAGACACTTTATCTATATTGCGCATGCTTGAGAATGCACAGAGCCGAGCTGGAACCTCGGAGAATAGAGAAATCGTTCCCATTCTGTCCTCCTTGGCTTCCACTTATATAAACTGTTCATATAGAAGTATTACATATATAGCTATTACTTCCATTCTTTTGACTATGAATGGTAGAGAGAAAGAAGAATATCTTATGCTTTATACGATATATAAAAGTTCAAAAACCTTTTAGAATGCGTTTGATAATTGTGTAAAAAGTTGTCCAGAACGTAAATATAGTTTGTTAAATTTACCTTGATGCTAATGTAACGCTACCTTTATTAAACACAATTTATCATATGCACAAATTGTTCTTCTCTCTACTCTCAATACTTTTGACAAAGATTACAATTCAAAATTTTTCGTTACTACATTTGTAACTTTAAGAGCCCTACTTTGAATGTTTCGCAATATTGTAAACAAATACGACCATAGGCGTAGTAATACTACCCTTGTTCGAGGGTCCGAATTAGTTTATGTACCAATCGCATGCGCACTTTCAAAATTGTCGTTCACAGTTAACTCTGTTCTAAATTTTGAATAACAGTTCTGTGTTCTTTGGTTTAGTTTTCATTGTTCACCATAAATCAACATATTAGATATGCGCATTACAACGATTCTAAATTGGTTACCACGGGATTCAGAATGGAGCGTTTATTTTACCCGCGTAGAAAGCTGTCAATGAATATAACGTAGAAAGTACAGGCCAACGATTCCGAATAAATTTATCAATATAGCGTCAATTTACGACATAACCACTGGTCAGGGTTTTGGTTTAAATGTCGAAAAATAAGCATTAAAACTATAAAAAATAAACATAAAATTTATTTATGCTTCATGGAAACCACTTGAATTTACAGTTTCCTATAATTTGGTTAACTATTAAAAATATAAATATATTAATAGGCTGTAAAATTTAGCTGGTTAACAAAGTTTGTCGTGTAGTTAGTTTATTTGAATGAATCTACTAATTGCGGGCCTATGCATTTATATTTTTATATCAACGACGTAAAAAATCATCATCGTAGTTTTTAGATTATCACCACGAGATTTAAGATGCAAAAAAATTACATGTACTATTTATTAGGTTTGAGACATTTTACTTAATATGATACATGTGCAAATGTAAATAATTTGTAATTGTATCTTTTTATCAATATTTTATATGAGTATCGAGAGACGTCGACAACTATCAATTCCAGTAAACGGGTTTTGTTGTATTAAACGCCCTTGACACACAGTTATTATTGTGTTTATGTATGTAAATTGATTACAGTACTAATTATTATCTAATATCACGGTGACAAATGAATAGGGCAAAAAACCGCAAAAGTCTTGCTATCCTATGTCCTTCCAAATAAAATAGATTATTAGTTTATCTGAAAGAACTTGTTTACCAGTATAATAAATATCTTGTTTAATTTTTTTATTGGTTGCTATATTTACACAGTAATTTGTTCGCGGTAGATAACCTATCATGTTCTGTCACCAGATTCATGCGCAGTTTGAAATGATGCGTTCGCGGTGCTAATAAAACATGTTCAGGAGTTAAAATCCTGTGTTCGTTGAGAAAAAATTTGTAATTCCCAACGTGCTCCGATTACCTCCAATGTATCCTCGGACATTGGGAAGGATTTTTAATCTGGCGCATGTGCATTCATCATTTATGTGATATTTACCGCGAAATAACCTCTAATCTAAGTGATTTTCTATGTAATTGTATTTAAAAAAACGTGCTAGTTGACTTTATACTAACAAATACCAATAATAAACCTTCGGCCAGTTAACTAAATGTATACATTTTACTCTCCTAGCTAGTTTTGAATTCAAATTATAATTTTAGATGTTTATAAATCGTTCGTGGAGGAATTTACAACAGTTAATATTCTTTATTTTTATACTTTACGAATGTTGCTATTTATATTTCTGGCGCAATAATGCAAAACTATTTATCAATCTTCAACACGAAAAGTAGTTAGTCCTTACGCCTTTTTGTTAATATGTCCAAATCTATACAAAATTTTTCTTGTGCAATAGCATTTTTTTATATTTTATTCAGGATTCTGTTAAAAATGACTCAAAAATATGGCTAGTAGTTAATCTTGAAGCACGGTAATCGCCATAGAAAATGAGTGACATTTAAAAGTAAGATACAAAAATGTAAACCTTCCACCACAGATGCTCAACAATTTATTTTACATGGCACTCAAGTGATTTATTGTTTAGTAAATATTAAAACCTTGGAACTAGTTTTTGCGTTTCCTGTTTATACGATCGAGTGGGAATTTAATTCAAATTTTTATAAATATTTGGTTACTTTGGTTATAATCGCTACAATTAAAATTGAAATCTATAAATGAAACATCCCGTATATTACCTAAATAAAACAAAATGAACTAGATAAAAATAGTATAATTCAAATTTTATGTGGCGACATTTTCATCTAAAATGAGATAAATAATGAAAAAACAGCTGTTTTGTACATTGCATCTCAATTTGTTTAATTGTCTTAATTGTTTATACAACCCGTCTTAATTAAACAAGCTCCTTTATTCCAAGTATTACGCAAGATTGTTAATAACTACGAATAGACGAAAACATTTTTGAAAAATTATATTATCTGTGTTTAATTATAGATATTATCGTAAATAAATAAATTACGTAAATTTAAATAACACAATTTTTGTATACGTAGAATTTTGGAATTACTGTTTTACTTTTTATGCTCGATCCAGATAAACGCGAAACGCCTCCTAGAGGCTCTTACACGAGACGAAAAAAGTGCTCTAGCAATTCACATTTCACACTCGATTTATTCAGTTGCTCGCTACGTCTACTACAAAATGGTCCTGATGGCTGCTTGACATAATGCAATACAACGTGAAAAAAATTGCATGCAAGTCTCTGTAAACAGTAAAAGTAAACAAATTCCTAACCTCAAATTTGATCTTATAATTTGTGCATAGTTTAACAATAAAAATAACAAAGTTTTACGAAAGTCAGCTGATCTGTTAAGCCAAAAGTTACTAGATTGTAACTTGCATGCAATAAAAGTGGCACAAAACCCATAATGTCAAGATCTTGTATGAAACAATCCTATGAACTTCATCTGCGCATGCTTTTAATAACGTTGTATTGCATCATGTCAACCCGCCTTGATTCAAGTGACGTTTATATCGAAAACTAATTCAATTGAAGATTCTTTATTTCTCTGATTTTTTCTAAAAGTCTCCATACATAATCCGACCCTGTTAGGGTCAGGTATAAATATAAGGATAGTCACTTTCTTATATAGTAAACAGTTTTGTTTGTAAAAGGCAATTGATGCAAGATTAATAATTTTTAAATTCTTAATTAATTACAAATTACAGAATCTCTTGGAGTTGGACAATATTTTGATATTTGAAACAGATTTTGTGTTTATTGTGTATTGTTATATCACCAAATTTAAATATTTGCCGGCAAAATCAAAACATAAATTAACTACAAATATATAATCTGTATTGGCAAGGAAACAACCAAGTCGATACATTTTTTTAATGTTTTGTATCAAAAATATACATGTAATTCGTAATCAATATATTTACAATGTTGCCGATAACTCAAATAAAATCATGGAAATGTATACAGTGGTCTAGACAACAAGTGCTATTTTTGGATATACGGTTGACCTTCATCGACGTTCAATTCGATTTAAAAAAAATTCACGATTAATAAAAATAAGTTTCGCAGAAATATCTCACAATCTATTAACTCAAATCCAAAAAAGAGAATCAGTATCAATATTTTGTTGATAATACTGACTATTCTTATTTTGTGAGCAGACCAACTAACTGTCAACTAAGTACAGTGATTATATGGTTATGTAGAACTTTCCGACAAGTCGTTTTTATCTGTAAAATATATTTGTTATTTTTGTTATTTAACCTGTTTTATCCCAATAAAAACTCTTAATAAACCGGTCGTTTTATTGGATTAACAACATATCTGATTGATTAATTATATTTTGAGACACGTTTACGGTTGCTAAAGTAACAAAAGCAATAGATGCTGATTGTTAATTTCCAAATATTAGAAAATTCTAGAATTGGTTTCTTAAAATTCTAGGAATCTCATGGCATCCAGATCGTATTTTAAGTTGTGATTAGAATAAGAATTTTCGTAAAATATATTGACAGTAAAAAAATGAAATGAAGTGAAAATGAAATAAAAAAATAGTCTAAGTTCTACTTACATCCTCCGGTTGGACAGCTTTACTGAGACCTTCTCCCATCGTACCTGAAATAGATGGAAACTTAATGTGTCAATCACATTGGTAAATTAATCTGTTTATGTTATCAGTGTATTACATACATGACATCTATCCGTATATTTTAGTATCCCTCGGTAAATACGTTCACACGTAACGTACATGTTGTTTAACCGCTCTTTACCCACCAATACCAAACGGCATTCCTAACAAAGCCAGTGTCTACTTCCAAGGGTCGAAACCTGGTGATTTATTGTTATGCACACATATACAAGGGAAATAGGTAAAAATGGTCATAATCTAGTATAGTATAACACTCCGTAAGAAGATATGGGCAGCTATGATCTCTCGTCCATCCTTTGCATTCACTTTGTGATCATTCTATCCTCTTCCCTTGCTTTTTTTTAATTATGATTACTCTACTTACAAAATGGCGTTCACTTTGTTATTCGCAGCAACAAAATCGTTGATAGTTTCATAACAGAGAATGTCAATTAGACCAAATTAATTACCCGACTTACGATATCTCGAAGTTTGTTTTAAATTCCAAGGTAAATTCGACCAAGAAATGTCACAGGTTAGGTTATGTTAAGTGTCATTTCGAAAAATCGGTGTTTGTTTTTATGCTTTGTAAATAATTTTTTAGTACTTGATAATGTTTAATTTTTAGTTGACATTTCTTTCATTATTTTCAGTATTTTCAAATTTAGTTGTATTTATACGAATTTGTACAAATTTGAAAATATAAATTTACATATAAGTACTTCTATTTTCCTTACTTAGATTAAGATATTTTTATAATATCTAATCCAGTTTTTTGGCCCTTTGTATCATATATATTCAAAATGTGTTGTTATCAAATAATAAACAATAATATTTGATTCGTCAATTTGTTTACCTTGACTTCAAAATAGAAAAGATTGTTGTGATCATACCTCACACTTTTTTACATAATTGTACAGGCATTAAAAATTCCATTGGACGCTTGCACTTCCTTTTCCGGTATGCTACATTAATGGAATTCATTGTAACGGAAAATATTATATAGGGAGCAAATGCTGAGTTACGTAAAACAATAAAAAATTATCCGGATGTATATCAAACAATTTTTCGTGATTTGATAAACTAAAAATGGACAATAGAAATTCCCATCCCTAATTCCTGTACAATTTTATACAAGAAGAAACAATAGTTATTTTATCGACAATTTTTGCACATTTCTTAGTTCTTTTATTTTAAACTTCATATTGTTAACTTCTTTTTGTGACTTTCATTCTAATTAATACCTCAGATAACACGAACTTAATTAGAACTCTACAATCATAAATCTTAAAATACTGTAGACCGATGCCAAACGACGACCAATGTTTAAAATATGATAGGGAAGCCATGATTCAGTTACCACTTCAAATATTTAATTCTCGAATTGTGACAGAACTGAAAACTATCGAAAAAAACGTAAATTTATTTGGTTTGGACTCTATAATATGCCGCCGATAATATAAAATTATTGAGAAAAGATTGTGTGTATAAAGAAAAGTAGAATACTTTGTTTCAACTGTACTTATGGGTTTGGCTGGTTTAATTTTAGATTCGATCCTAGTGTTCGTGTTCCAGTATTAAATTTAGGTCGAGGAAAAAGTAAAAAAGATATATACCTGTACGTTTCAGTTTAATGTAATTGCCTAAGTTCGGGTACGTCTACAACTTGGCGTAAAATTTATGATTGAAATATCAAATTAAGCATTTAAAGGTCGCCGTGAGTAAACTAGGGCAGGTTTTAATGTCGACTCCATTTTCAGCTATAAATTGGTGAAAAAATCATTTCAAGGACTGATAATTTCACGAATTAAAACATTTTCATAGAAATAAATGTATGATAAGAAATCTTTCCAAATTATCTTTGCCTTCAATCAACTGAGAATTTTTATATGGCAACACTGCTTAAATAATTATTTCGGTTTAATAATATTCCCGAATTTTTTGTAAATGTGTTAGGTACGGGGTAGGATCAAAAAATACTGCGAATTATTTTATTAAGAACAAATTAAAAGAAACTTTCTTCATCTGCTTAAATAATTATTTTAGTTTAAGAATATTTTTTGTAAAATCCAGGTAAAATCAAAAAATACTGCCAATTAGTTTCTTAAAAACATAGTAAAAGTGTCTATTTTATGACTGCAAGAATTTGTGGAAGGCTTCTTTCATCTGCTCTGGCGAGGTCTTGCAAAAAATGGTGTTTTACGAAGAAGCCAGTCATATGATAGTAAATTTGCTATCTTCCACATCAATTTTTGTCCTCTTATTTCGCATAACAGCCTTTTTTTGATAGAATATGATTATTTTATTCAATATAGTTGCCTTCGAGGGATAAAACAATCATACAGGTCACCGGCTCAACATTTCTGTTCAATGAACATCCTCATGAGGTATGAGAAAAGTAAAAAAACGCTGAGGACCAGATCGGGAGAATACGGGTAATACGGAAGCAACTCGGAGCCCAATTCATTCAATGGTGCATTGTCTTGATGAAACATAACTTTATTCTCCAAAGGGGTTTTCCTACGATTCTCCAATAACACTACGTAATAGTGTCTGTTTATGTTTTAAAGTGATGAATATTATACCATGCTCGTCCCAAAATACATATGCAATAACTTTGCCAACCAATTTTTGCGCTTTGGGATTGAAGAGCTCCAATCAGTGCTCATAATCATCAATTCGTTGTTGTTCTGGTCGAATGTAATCCCGCGCATCATCCACGTGAAACAGAGCTTTTGCATACTCAAATAATCTTCTGAGATCTGTCCAAGACGTCTCTTTGTTATATTTAGGCTCTCAGCTATCTCAACTTCAGTTTTCCGCGATCAGAAATTATTTTATGAACTTTTTTCATGTTTTTGTCGGTGACAGCATCTTTGGAGCGAATTTTGAATGAATAGAAGCAATAAAATCTGTTTTCACCATATGCAGAAAAAGAAACTGAAGAACATCAAAATTATACGTTCGACATAAAAAACTGGAACCAGAATATCCTTTTGCCGATGTTGCGCAATTGAGTAGATGTGAAAAATACTTCAAAGCAATTCTTTGAAGAAGAAGACTATTTGATATTGTATTAAGAAAATTAATCTTGGAATTAACATGACATTTGTCATATATATGACTTCAATTTACAGCAAATATTGGTGAATTGGTTGGTTTCTGGAATGATTTCTTTGATTGATAAAAATTATTTAACAATTTTGACTACACGATCATCAGCTACGAGATTTCTACAGTATGTTATTGATAGCATTTGCAAGATTCGTGTAGAGATCGTATTTGCCCTGCATCATTATTGTTTTTTTAATGTTCCTGATTTGGAACGAGTGATCAAAAACATATGTCAATTTATATCGGGAAAGACGCAGCTGAAGGCGGCAAAGTAAAGGTCGCAGACAGCATTTGAGTATTACAAAAGTTTTTATCGAACAGCAATACGAGCAATAAAAAGATAACATGGACGATTAGTAGGCAGATACAATGTGTTTAGATCGTCCTTGAATAAAACTGAAATGCAAATATAACAAACACATTTTAATTTATGTAGCAGATCTCTTATAGCCCGCCAGTACACGGCGCAATAAAACATTTATTATTTAAATTATCTAAATAAAGTTAAAGTTGGTAAGATATATCGTTAAATTAACGTATAATTATCAAGTGAACATCATTAATCATTATTAATTATCAATATTATTCAATTTTAAATTCTCAAAAGTTCTATCTTAACCTACAAGAAACTACCGTGTTTTTAGTCAGTAGAAGTTACAGCATTGTCTAGTTGTATGACTCACAATTGGAATCGTAGAATTTCTCAGACATTACGACATACTTTGAAAAGGTTCACGTTGACAAGATGGAAGCCTTCAAGTTCCTTATCGAACATATATTCACACCAAATCATTTTCCCAAATTATCTAATAAGCTTTCAACACAGAATAAGGAATTAGAAGTTTTTAAATTGATTTTTAATTGACATTTAATAATATCAACCTAAATTTACACTAGCTTCAATTATTTCGAAAAGTGCGATATTTCGTAAAAAATTCGCAACCCAGAAATAATTTACGGAGAGGTCGTGAAAAGATAGCGCCTAACAAGTAACAAGTTCACGTATACCAGATGAATATTAATACTGCATTATGCAACTGGTCGACTTTATTAAATTGCGTATTAAGGTATTAGAAATCGACTACGAAGAAGTTATAAATTTCTTTTCGATGAGTACTAATTAAGTCCTCAATTTTTTTTTAAAGCTCTGCAAAGTCCTTGTCCTTTGCTATGAAAAATAGGCTTTAATGCATTCTCAAATAAACTGAAACTTTTAGCACGCTCTATAAACATAATTTTATTTAGATGTAAAAGTTTTTTTATTTATTTCATTTTAACAATATTTTAAAATTTATATTGTTAGTACATTTTCTCAAATTATTCTATTTGACACACATATTAGAGGGTAGTGGAAAAAATGTGTTAACCGCCATTTTATGGCAGCATCCATCTTTGATTTACTATGTTACTAAACATTTAAAATTGAATTTACATAGAAATTAACCGCGTGAACAAACCAAGCGAGGTAAATTAAAACGCTTTTAAAATGGGTGGTTCCCTCAGGTTCGGAAAAATAAAAAATCTCGATAGCAGTAATATCTTTATCAAAAAGTAAGTATTTTATATCCAAATAAATATTTTAAATAATCAAAAATAACGAACTTATCAAAACAAACATGCGATAATAATTATTCTATTTGTTTCCAGCATGTACAAATAATGGTTTTTTAATTACAGTAATTCTATGAACATTAACTAGATAATTAATTTTCCACAAAAATAAACTAGAGGCCATTACAGATAAGTTTACTACAGAAGTAAATATTTTCTTTCCAATTTATAGGTCATAATATTTTTTTCCGTGCGTTTCTCAATAAAACGTCTATTAAACCCCATTCAAACTCAGACGCCTTCAATCTAAACCTCTCATTTATGTTGAATCAAATCAACTGTCTACTAGGAGTAAGAATAACGGAAGTTGGAACTTTCTATGTTAAAAAAACATATTAACAGTACACACGCTGCATTTCTACAGCTTACAATAATATCCACATATAAATTTGAAATTCAATTCTATCTCCTATTTTTACTTCGATAGCTTCATAAATTCAAAAATAGAACATAGTTGAAATAAATAGTAAAAACATAATGACGGGTTTTTACAAAAGCAACTGCAAACTACTGTGTCAATTTTTTTTTTTCAGTTAGCGAAAAAGTTAACGTTATCGAAATTATTGGAACTAATGACACAAATAGAACAGTTAGAATCAATAATATAGGAAGCTGTAAACCAATCAAGTTTTATACCTACCCAGCCCTCTTATAATCGTATTTATATGTAAATTTATTGGCAAATATAGACCGATTAGCGGTTCTTTAAATTTTAAAATAAAATCTGTACATTAAAGAAACCAGAGGCCCACTATTAAAAAAACTTGTTTTCAAAATATGACGTATGTACAAACATTAAATGGGCCATTTGTTATAAAACTTTTGATTTTTACCATTATATTGACAATTTATCAAAAATATTTATTCAGAAACGTAATAATACATTGAAATACACGCTTACTTGAATTGAAGTGATGTTTGACTTACCGGTTTTTAACCAATATCCTTTTGTGGCAAACAACTAAACACAACTATGACGCTGCTTCAGCTTTTTAGATTCGACTTCGAAACCAATTCAACTACACGTTCAACATAAACGCGCACATTCAGAACCGAACAAGCCAAGATACCAAAAACCAATACAAAGAGGGCAGCAGATGGAAATCTATTTTCGCGCTGTTGCCGGATTTTTCGGATTAGGACTGATAAATAAAGCAGACTTTTCTAAATTTTACAGCAAAATAAATTGAGGATTAACTAAAAAAGTATTAAGAAAACAAATCTGCTGAATAATTTAATAATCTAATTTGGATTCTATATTACGGTTACTTTAAGCTTTCTTAATAGGTATTTTATCCTCACTGATCAATAATCATGAGTAATAAATATGACATTACTGGAGACGAGATTAGAAATAAGAAAATAGTTTAAAATCTCAATTAAATCACGAACCAAGAACGCTGTGGTATTATAACTTATTAACATTAACATATAACATATTATTTATATAAGAAAATTATTAAAATAATATATTTTTTCATCGATTAATAAAAATATCATGGAGTTGTTTTGTTATGGTATTTTCACACATAACCGGAAGTTGGAACTCTAAGGTCGATATTAAAAAAAAAGATGGAGGTATCTAGACATTAATGTCAAAAGAATAATCAATAAGGGTAACATGGTCCATTAGCGGTAAAAAACCGAAATAAGTTTCGAAACAATAATTAATTTTATCAGTTTGTAAATAATTGAATAGATTAATTAATCATTTTCAGCGATTTCAACCTTGATCCTTTAAAGGAATAGTATTATTTGATTACGAAATATTGGCGCCAAATTATAAATTACGTAATATTTTCGTATATTCACGATGGTGTAGTGTAACTGCAATTATGTTAACACACCTCTAAATAAACCCAAACACCATCGGCCAACGAAATGAGAAGACGCCGATATCCAGAGCCGCATTCAGTTATTCAGCTCGGAGTGAACAAAAATAAAACACTTGTAAATAACTAGTTTGAACACCTAACTTCGACGAGTAAGAATGAAATTAATATTTTGAATACATTATTATATATTGACAATGAATAACAGAAGGCTTTTCATTCTTGCAAGAGTTCCAATGGAAGGAATGGCCTTCTGTTACGAGGTTTTATACTATTTTCTCTGTTTCGGCTTATATTCATACTATTTCTTTATCGAAAAAAAAAAAAAATATATATATATATATATATAGGGAAATTACACCGTAACTTAGGTGTTCGGTTGGTACCACTTATTCATGTTTGACAGTTGACTTTAGATATATTATTTGATTTTACACCAATAGAATTACGAGACGTAGCCCCTACCGCCATAAATAATTTACCTTTTCACTCCAAGAAATTCTATTACTGTAGATTTCTATCTTTTGTCCATATTTCATGAATACATTCACTTTTCCTAAAAACTCATTACATTGATTGTAAATAATATCTTAAAATTGAAATAATCTCACATGACCGAATAAAGCATCGTCCAGTCAGATGTCAAAATGAAACTGTTATTCAGAGGCACCAAACCAATACAGAAAATTACCAAAAATCGTTTAAGAAAATGAGTGCGAGAATAACGTTAATCTAATATCAAAACAGAGAAAAATCATTGTAAAAACCATATTTAGTACGTTTATGGAAAATGGGTAACTGATTAATTTATTGCACAGTCGGGTCTAAGAATAAAACTATAGGTGAAGATAGTATTGATGACCCTTAAGTAATTATGTAGATTAAAATGAAGTTTTTTCATATTTTCAAATAAGTTATTTACACCTTTTAAATTAGAAAATAATTTTGGTGATAACCGATCCGTTCTAAAATGATAAAGATTATTTTTTAACGATGTCCGTACGTCTGTGGCTCTTCGATTTCCTTTCCTCTCAAACCCGCAAAGGACCAACTTAAAAATAAAACTCATTCTCTACAATCGTAAACCGTGTTGCCACATGTGGCTCGAACACAACAGCTCTGGCACTTTTTGTAAGTTGACATGAAATCTGTCTTTTTTACCAACTGAATTTTGTAAAAGTACAGCCCCAAATCTTTGTGTAAAATCAGAAATAATGATGATCTATACACGCTTCCGTATAGGCAAGTCAGGATCATCACGAACCGCAATATACGCAATAAGCAATACAAAGGTGAACTTTCTTTCAAGATAACAAGGTTGTGGCAACATTGCTTGTAGTATTCAACTGTATTCATCTTGGTTTTTAAGGGAAATAAAAACTAGGAATTCTGTTTCATGGAAATTTCATATACAATAGAAATAAATAACATTTGTGCATAACATCTATAGAATAAAAACAAAATATTATATACCTTATCTCTAGCTGTGGTTAATATATATTTTGTGCTACAGAATGTTTTTTAAATAGTAGACACTAAATCTTCAGGAATAATGGTGATGACTCACGTTATTCCAGGTATTCCAGTGGCGTATGTAAATTTGATATAATGAATAAAAGGTCATTTATTGAATTGATATTGTATTTATATTAATATTAATATTGATAAATTATTTATGTTCAACGTGTATTGTGTGAAAGAATTATCAGTTTGTTAGTTGATGACGTAGTCACACAAAACAAATCAGATATATGTTTTGAAAATTTCGAAAGGAAATAATGATTCAGTTATTGTAAGAGAATTTCATGCAAATAAATCTAAAACTTTAGTAAGTCGCAACCCAAATAAGTCTGAATTGTTCGATATGAAGACGTGTTTTATTGTGAACATTAAAATAAATTAATAGTAACCCTTAACTGGTTTAAAAGTGTTTCAGATACTTTGTACGATCATTTAATTGTCTGCAATCCTCACCATTAATTTAAGCTCAAAAGAAGACGCTTCAAGTTCCTTCAAAAGTTGTATAAATCAATATCACACTGTCTCAAATTTATGTTAATATTTGGAAATTGAGAGTCATTGATAAAGTTTCATAAAAATTTGGTTCAATTCTGTTGTACTTATATTACAGTCAACAATTAGACCATTCACCAATAGCTGCACAGAGAAAAGGTGACTTCGTGAACTGGTTTAGTAAATAGTAAACAGTTTAAAAAAATATGTTATCGACGAAATATAGTTCTTCAAAATTATAATTGTGCATTACATCCTTCCTTATCGATGTGAGTCGAATCTTAATGAGGTAATATGAATCAAATAGCGTGAAAGAACTTGGCATTTGAAATAAACGAGGAGAAAGATTTGTTAGGTGAAGAAAAAGCAAATGCCAAAGTCTTGGAAAAATTACACTGAACTTACTAAGAACGAAGAAGACAACATGTGGGATCGAGTTACTATAATGGACGTTTCGATTCGAATATCAAGTAATAAATGGGAAGGAAGGAAGTAAATTCTGAATCCTGATACCTCTCTACCTTTTCAGGAGTAAGGCTTGCTGGATTTGAGTCATTTCATGGCTTCCTTTTTCTACAGCTGTTCCAACTCTTGCCTATCTTGTGTCTTTTGTTTTATTTCTTGCGTGTTATTCCTCGTTTTGCCTCTGTCCAGCTTCTTCTCAGTCTTCCTTTCTTGTTTTTGTAAGAATATATATGTTTCTCCCATTATCCTTACGTGGCTGAGATATTTTAGTTTTTTTCCTGGATTTTGTTTCGAATTGGTTTCAAGTTAAAATTTTCTCTCATAATGTTATTCTTTATTTTGTCGTATCTTGTTTAAATCTCTATTTCTCTTAGAAATTTCATTTATGTCTTCTCTATTTTGCTTTTTGATTCCCGATCTAAATATCAATATGGGTAAGTCTTCTTTTCTATATTTCTGTTTATACATATTTGATTTGGAATTTTCCTCGCAATAAACTGAGCCTTAATTGCGTTGAATAATCATCTAGTTGTTCCAGTCCTCTCGTTTATTTTTTGTTACAGTCTACCATCAAAAAAATTACATTCTGATTTCCCAAATAAAATTTTTAACCATCGAACTCTCTTTCAATTCGAAATTTGAAATTTTGTGGGTGGAAAATAGTCATTCATAAGCCCAAGAGGTTCGAAAATAATCGATTATTTTCGATTGCTCGGGCGGTATTCGTTACCATTATATAAAGAAATTTCTCTCTCCAAAAAAATAACGAAAACTGCTTCCAAACGCATTTCTGCTTGCTCAGCGGCATTAAAAATCAATTTGATTTGCTTATATCTAAACTTGAAGTTGTTCTGAAATGATTAACTGCGAGTTTAAGACGACTTTTTGAGAAGCTTCAAAAGTGGTTATTATAGCAACATATATTGTTGCTATTTCTTCTATTTCTTATTTCTTTGACCTTTTGATATATTAATGCATCTAAAAACTATAAAAACTATAAATATAAAATAGAAGAGACCTAAAATCAAGAACATTTAGATGCATTAAAACTGTGATATTGATAAAATCACGTTGCCAAGTGTATAATCACTTATTTATTCGCGGAAAATATGATCAATTCGTTAATTTCTATTGGCTAATTTTATCAAAACAAAATAGTCCCGAAAAAATAATACTTTTTCGAACACTTGAAATAAACACAAATAAAAATTCTGGGAATCTTTTGAAAGATGGAGTAGATATTATTTTCTCTCCGTAATTGAATGTATTTCAATAAATATTTAATCAATTTATTATTTATTTGCATTACAATTTAATCGTCGTATTACATTTACAATGATATAAATAATATAATGATACGCTACTGAATGTTACGAGGACCTAGGAAATAATCTCGTTGAATGATACATCTCTCTCTACCTTACGGTTATTGCTATTTTCTATTCTTTTTTAATAACCCACACACTAACAATAAAAGCAATGTTGTCATATTGAAATTCTTAAGGCAAATTATTGCAGGACTTTTATATATTTTTGATAATAAATCCACGTTATTGTAATACATCTTATCAACAGTAAGATGTAATGTGTAATTGATTAATCATAAATAAAATAAACTAGCAACAGTGTCGTTAACTCAAGTCAAACAAATTCTAGGTATTTAGTATCTACTATTTTGAATCTAATTATATTAAAGTGCAATTATTATTCTTTTAAATCAGTCGTTGGAAGTTATCCTGAAAAATTTCTAGTAACATCTTCACTTATGGAAGGTATAGTCGCTTCTACGGTGGACGATTTCTTTTTAGAATCTAATGCCCTTTTTGAATTTTCCACGAATTCCATTAAACCTCTTGACATGAAATACGGTCTGTTTTCGCCGTCGTTCTTCTCGCAGTCTTCACAGAAACACAAAAAAATTGTATCTATCACCATCTTAAAACAAAAAATACAGTTGATTCGAGACAAGTTCATTTTTTTATTTCAATCACATTTTTCGAAATACTCACTTCATATACTGTCATAAAACAGTGTGAGACAAAATATGCAAATAAACCAGATAATGTAATTGGTACCCACATGTGCTGAAGACCTTCTTTATCCTAAAATATGATTAATTATTCAAATAATTGATCAAGAAATTAAATTATTAGAATAAAAATGTTGTATTTTCTTCTTGGTTATATAATTATTGATAGGAAAATAAAATTTGGTTTAAGTTAAAATTTTTAGTATGTACACAAATATTAGTAAATAATTTAGCGTGTAAGTGTTAGTGAATAGTTAGTGTATAAATAAATTATGTAAGATATACCGTGTGTATAAATTCAACTCAACCGAGAAACTTCTAGAGATGTCCAGAAGTGCAATGCATCTACTATGCACAGCTGGAAAGTCAAAACGATTTACCAAACAATCCAATCTAATTATTTAGTATCAATAATGATATACTGAATGAGAGACGAACAATTTTTAAAGGTGTAAAGATAATGTAGTTCTATCGATTTCAATCATATAAATAAATAATGAAATAAGTAGTTTTATTTTTCAAAAGTTTATATGCTGTTTTTCTGCAGATGTCTATATAGAATTCAACTATAGCATTATAAAAAACTCATATTCTATTATAAAGTACAGTCCTGTTCTATGGTTTCGCTTCAGTGATTCACGTGCATACGAAATGACACGGGCGTGCTTTTGTTTCTATCTTGTCTACTTAAAATAAATAAACAGGAATTTCACAAAAATATGACCTACTTGAAGTATTTTGATTCCTATTAGAACAGTTGCTATGACCACTACAACTTTTCCCAAAAATAATACGAAATCACCAACAGAATTGATTGCTGCCACTCGCAATATATTTGCAGTAAGGAGCTTATAGGCTTGCTGTCCTGCTTTACAAAAAGGAAGTCCAAAAATAGCTGAAAGTAATTTATTTTTAAAATATTCCAATTGAAAAATGTTTAAAATAAAATCATTAACTCATATAATTACTTTAAATGAAATAGGTACTGCATTTTTACCTATTAAATAGGATACTAGTTTAGCGTCAAAATATTTTGCTCAAATTTGCCTCATAGATTATGACTAGCGTGATGTAGAAAGTTAGTGTAGGTCAGTGTCCGAATTCCAAGCAAATAAATTTAACACAGAATTACACAAAACGGAGATATTTAATTTAATTGACAGATTTTAGGTAAGTAAACAAATAATTGTTGTAGAATTATACCAAAATATTTCATTTACACTTAATCCATTCATGTTCAAAATAACTTTACCTCCAAATACTTATTTTGATTAAGGTGGTCATAATTTTGGGACCAAAGCTGAAGTTTGCTACAAAAATACTTTATATTATAAGCAAAATTTGTAATCATACCCAAACAGAATATAATACCAATTATTTATGAGTATATCGTTCATGAAACTACACTGACGCATATATTTTTCACGATGTAATGCATTTCAAACATCACACTCTCTGTTAGTTGAGAGATTATTTTTTTATATACCTTTTAAAACGATCTTAGCTATGTATATTAAATGAATATTTTCATATGAAAATTTGAATCAAACTTTTACAGCGGGACATTTGGCTGTCCCCACGGGCATCTTGTACACGCCCAGACATGACAGCTAAATCGGTATTCTGAATTTTTGTTCAAATCTAATTGTTCTTAGATATTTATACTGAACTGTTTATTTAATACCACTCACGAATTATAAAGCAACCAAACGAATCAACCACGAACTTGAAAGTATTCTATGGTATTCTGAGAGTGTCTCTCGCTTGAACAATTAGGTTAGGATTTAGGATAAGGTGTCAAGTAATTTTCATTTGCCATTAAAAGTTTGAATATCAATTTACTATTTCAAGAAATTAAACTTAAATATCTCGAGATTCGTAATTTATTGAATAAATTATAGATAAGCTAAATAAATATGTACTTACCAACTTCAATGTAAGCATTCCTAGTTAAATATTTCAGTATCTTTTCGAAACAATACAAACAACAGTGACAGCATTTTAATAAACAGTCGACGATTTTTCCCTCTCTATTTCGCAAAAACTTTTCAAGTAACTTCATTAACATTCTGATAAATTGTACAGTTGCAATAAGACATGAACCTAAAGCTACAGATCCTAAATGGAACCTTATCAAATTTCCAGTACTTTGAATAACAGGTGTACCCAAAGAAGATTTGTCTCTAGAAAGTAAAAATTAATTTGTTACTTTATTTTAGATGTATGATAAAAAGTAGGAATGTCTTTTAAGAAACTATACTATTTGGAACTTTTTGTTGAATAGGAGTGTATAGTGATAATTTGGTTCGTATTCAGAATAAAAAAATAACAATTGTAATTAAAATACTTCAAGTTACAACAATATATTTACTAATATTATAATGGGGTTTTCTTTATTAATTGTCTCTTCATTTTAAAATTGTTATAAATATATGTATAAACAATAACATGACCTCTATTATGTGAAATTTGGTCGCTTTGGGAAGCTCTTTTCGGGGAAGACCCACCCGTCATCTTACACCTTCAGATTTCATACTAGTCCTCTCTATTTCTGCCTATCCAAAGCTAATTGTTTCTAGTTTTTCACCCTTAATCTTTCCAAATCCTTCTCTACCACTGTCTTTCTCTTCCTCTCCCCCAACTTCCGGTCAGGTCCCAACCATCTTACTCTTGCTTTTCCAGCAGTGTGAAATCCAGATTATGCGATGGCCATGAAATGGTTGCACCATAATCAATCCAAAGATCAAATTAACCAATTGAGCGCTCTTGAATTTCTAAAAATCTATACGGAGGCGTTATTTCTATTCTTCAGCAGAAAACACTCACTCCAAAAGAATAGGCCCCACAATTTTATTGTACACAATGCCAAACTAAACAGAAAATTAAATACAAAAATACACTTCGAAAATGATTGTTTTTTTAGCTGATAATGAATGTATGCGTTATTTCATGGACGCACTGTATATTAACTCGACCTAATTAATATTAACATTCGGAAACTTTAGAGTATTCTGTCTAACAAAGGTATTTATAAAAAATATATAACTTACAGTAAAAATAATAAAAGCTATTATCAATTTCCATTGATTTTTGTCAACTGATAACTATTGACATAAAAAGAATTTTCAGTTAGCTTCGGTTAATGTTATTCATGTCATTAGATAATTAAAATTGTACAGTGTCTAATTTTTGAAAAATAAAGTGAGCTGATTTTTGAATTGTTTTGAATAGTAGAAATATCATTCTAATAAATTGGCTGCGTTAAACAAACAAACAAAATTATAGTGAAAACAATCATTTGTTTACCGTTTAAAGTACCAAATGCTGACAGCTCCGGCTATAATCATATGCTGACAACCAATTATGAACTGCACCATCCATAACATCGCGATAAAGTTGTACCATCTTGTAAATTTCATCCAAGCGTCTTTTTCGTAGAAAAAAACGTTAAGACGATACTCACTTAATGTACCAGAACTTTCTATTAAAAGAGAAAATATGAACCATAGTGCAACGACTATGCCTAATGAGAGGAAAGTCTGAAATGAAAATTGCTATTTATATAAAAATTAATCCAACCAATAAATCATCTCTAATTCAAAGCATATAATATATTCTATAGATTTCTGCAACTAAGTTTTTGATTTTTAAGTAGTTGAAATAAAAATATATATTTTTTTTAATTAGTGTAAGTCATGTACTCACACCTTTAGTGGAGTAGAATACTACCTAAGAACCGAACCTATTAGATATACGTTCACATCTTCATTTGCGTCATCCTTGCTACCAAACCCATCTTCATACTAATTCATGCTTCTTTAACCAATCAGATCTCGGTTTTTCCGAAACCTACGCCTCATTCACACATGCTTTTTTCATATAAGCCCTATTTCTTTCTTAGTTAACGTATTTTAGTTCTGATCAAAAATATGTAAGAAAAATATCCTTATTTCGTTCGAGAACAAAGAAAAAAATCAAAAGCAGGATGGAAGCAAACACCATTCTGCTAATTACGTCCTTATTGGTCATAACAAAACAGTTGTTTTTTCTTCATATAAATATAACGAGTTTCTCTCAAAAATTGTTCGCAAAATAGTTCCCTAGGCCGGCCCTGTCCATCTACTGGAATTTTAAAAATTCGGCGAATTCGCGCGGCGTTTTTCGGGTGAATAATTATTTTAGTAGTAGGCGGTTTATTTACAGTATTTCTTCTAAATAACTTCTAAGGAAGTTTATTTATTTCTTTTCTTTCTTTTTGTTCTAGAACTTCGTAGAATTTTATTTAGGTATATAAATGATTTGTGTAAACGCAGTTTGTTATTGAGAAAAAGTCGTAGTGAAAAGAACGAATTAGTAAAAATAATCGCAGAAATTATTTATATAAGAAAATTATTAAAATAATATATTTTTTCATCGATTAATAAAAATATCATGGAGTTGTTTTGTTATGGTATTTTCACACATAACCGGAAGTTGGAACTCTAAGGTCGATATTAAAAAAAAAGATGGAGGTATCTAGACATTAATGTCAAAAGAATAATCAATAAGGGTAACATGGTCCATTAGCGGTAAAAAACCGAAATAAGTTTCGAAACAATAATTAATTTTATCAGTTTGTAAATAATTGAATAGATTAATTAATCATTTTCAGCGATTTCAACCTTGATCCTTTAAAGGAATAGTATTATTTGATTACGAAATATTGGCGCCAAATTATAAATTACGTAATATTTTCGTATATTCACGATGGTGTAGTGTAACTGCAATTATGTTAACACACCTCTAAATAAACCCAAACACCATCGGCCAACGAAATGAGAAGACGCCGATATCCAGAGCCGCATTCAGTTATTCAGCTCGGAGTGAACAAAAATAAAACACTTGTAAATAACTAGTTTGAACACCTAACTTCGACGAGTAAGAATGAAATTAATATTTTGAATACATTATTATATATTGACAATGAATAACAGAAGGCTTTTCATTCTTGCAAGAGTTCCAATGGAAGGAATGGCCTTCTGTTACGAGGTTTTATACTATTTTCTCTGTTTCGGCTTATATTCATACTATTTCTTTATCGAAAAAAAAAAAAAATATATATATATATATATATATATATAGGGAAATTACACCGTAACTTAGGTGTTCGGTTGGTACCACTTATTCATGTTTGACAGTTGACTTTAGATATATTATTTGATTTTACACCAATAGAATTACGAGACGTAGCCCCTACCGCCATAAATAATTTACCTTTTCACTCCAAGAAATTCTATTACTGTAGATTTCTATCTTTTGTCCATATTTCATGAATACATTCACTTTTCCTAAAAACTCATTACATTGATTGTAAATAATATCTTAAAATTGAAATAATCTCACATGACCGAATAAAGCATCGTCCAGTCAGATGTCAAAATGAAACTGTTATTCAGAGGCACCAAACCAATACAGAAAATTACCAAAAATCGTTTAAGAAAATGAGTGCGAGAATAACGTTAATCTAATATCAAAACAGAGAAAAATCATTGTAAAAACCATATTTAGTACGTTTATGGAAAATGGGTAACTGATTAATTTATTGCACAGTCGGGTCTAAGAATAAAACTATAGGTGAAGATAGTATTGATGACCCTTAAGTAATTATGTAGATTAAAATGAAGTTTTTTCATATTTTCAAATAAGTTATTTACACCTTTTAAATTAGAAAATAATTTTGGTGATAACCGATCCGTTCTAAAATGATAAAGATTATTTTTTAACGATGTCCGTACGTCTGTGGCTCTTCGATTTCCTTTCCTCTCAAACCCGCAAAGGACCAACTTAAAAATAAAACTCATTCTCTACAATCGTAAACCGTGTTGCCACATGTGGCTCGAACACAACAGCTCTGGCACTTTTTGTAAGTTGACATGAAATCTGTCTTTTTTACCAACTGAATTTTGTAAAAGTACAGCCCCAAATCTTTGTGTAAAATCAGAAATAATGATGATCTATACACGCTTCCGTATAGGCAAGTCAGGATCATCACGAACCGCAATATACGCAATAAGCAATACAAAGGTGAACTTTCTTTCAAGATAACAAGGTTGTGGCAACATTGCTTGTAGTATTCAACTGTATTCATCTTGGTTTTTAAGGGAAATAAAAACTAGGAATTCTGTTTCATGGAAATTTCATATACAATAGAAATAAATAACATTTGTGCATAACATCTATAGAATAAAAACAAAATATTATATACCTTATCTCTAGCTGTGGTTAATATATATTTTGTGCTACAGAATGTTTTTTAAATAGTAGACACTAAATCTTCAGGAATAATGGTGATGACTCACGTTATTCCAGGTATTCCAGTGGCGTATGTAAATTTGATATAATGAATAAAAGGTCATTTATTGAATTGATATTGTATTTATATTAATATTAATATTGATAAATTATTTATGTTCAACGTGTATTGTGTGAAAGAATTATCAGTTTGTTAGTTGATGACGTAGTCACACAAAACAAATCAGATATATGTTTTGAAAATTTCGAAAGGAAATAATGATTCAGTTATTGTAAGAGAATTTCATGCAAATAAATCTAAAACTTTAGTAAGTCGCAACCCAAATAAGTCTGAATTGTTCGATATGAAGACGTGTTTTATTGTGAACATTAAAATAAATTAATAGTAACCCTTAACTGGTTTAAAAGTGTTTCAGATACTTTGTACGATCATTTAATTGTCTGCAATCCTCACCATTAATTTAAGCTCAAAAGAAGACGCTTCAAGTTCCTTCAAAAGTTGTATAAATCAATATCACACTGTCTCAAATTTATGTTAATATTTGGAAATTGAGAGTCATTGATAAAGTTTCATAAAAATTTGGTTCAATTCTGTTGTACTTATATTACAGTCAACAATTAGACCATTCACCAATAGCTGCACAGAGAAAAGGTGACTTCGTGAACTGGTTTAGTAAATAGTAAACAGTTTAAAAAAATATGTTATCGACGAAATATAGTTCTTCAAAATTATAATTGTGCATTACATCCTTCCTTATCGATGTGAGTCGAATCTTAATGAGGTAATATGAATCAAATAGCGTGAAAGAACTTGGCATTTGAAATAAACGAGGAGAAAGATTTGTTAGGTGAAGAAAAAGCAAATGCCAAAGTCTTGGAAAAATTACACTGAACTTACTAAGAACGAAGAAGACAACATGTGGGATCGAGTTACTATAATGGACGTTTCGATTCGAATATCAAGTAATAAATGGGAAGGAAGGAAGTAAATTCTGAATCCTGATACCTCTCTACCTTTTCAGGAGTAAGGCTTGCTGGATTTGAGTCATTTCATGGCTTCCTTTTTCTACAGCTGTTCCAACTCTTGCCTATCTTGTGTCTTTTGTTTTATTTCTTGCGTGTTATTCCTCGTTTTGCCTCTGTCCAGCTTCTTCTCAGTCTTCCTTTCTTGTTTTTGTAAGAATATATATGTTTCTCCCATTATCCTTACGTGGCTGAGATATTTTAGTTTTTTTCCTGGATTTTGTTTCGAATTGGTTTCAAGTTAAAATTTTCTCTCATAATGTTATTCTTTATTTTGTCGTATCTTGTTTAAATCTCTATTTCTCTTAGAAATTTCATTTATGTCTTCTCTATTTTGCTTTTTGATTCCCGATCTAAATATCAATATGGGTAAGTCTTCTTTTCTATATTTCTGTTTATACATATTTGATTTGGAATTTTCCTCGCAATAAACTGAGCCTTAATTGCGTTGAATAATCATCTAGTTGTTCCAGTCCTCTCGTTTATTTTTTGTTACAGTCTACCATCAAAAAAATTACATTCTGATTTCCCAAATAAAATTTTTAACCATCGAACTTTCTTTCAATTCGAAATTTGAAATTTTGTGGGTGGAAAATAGTCATTCATAAGCCCAAGAGGTTCGAAAATAATCGATTATTTTCGATTGCTCGGGCGGTATTCGTTACCATTATATAAAGAACTTTCTCTCTCCAAAAAAATAACGAAAACTGCTTCCAAACGCATTTCTGCTTGCTCAGCGGCATTAAAAATCAATTTGATTTGCTTATATCTAAACTTGAAGTTGTTCTGAAATGATTAACTGCGAGTTTAAGACGACTTTTTGAGAAGCTTCAAAAGTGGTTATTATAGCAACATATATTGTTGGACCCACCGAAAAACTGTGATAAATTTCTTCTATTTCTTATTTCTTAGACCTTTTGATATATTAATGCATCTAAAAACTATAAAAACTATAAATATAAAATAGAAGAGACCTAAAATCAAGAACATTTAGATGCATTAAAACTGTGATATTGATAAAATCACGTTGCCAAGTGTATAATCACTTATTTATTCGCGGAAAATATGATCAATTCGTTAATTTCTATTGGCTAATTTTATCAAAACAAAATAGTCCCGAAAAAATAATACTTTTTCGAACACTTGAAATAAACACAAATAAAAATTCTGGGAATCTTTTGAAAGATGGAGTAGATATTATTTTCTCTCCGTAATTGAATGTATTTCAATAAATATTTAATCAATTTATTATTTATTTGCATTACAATTTAATCGTCGTATTACATTTACAATGATATAAATAATATAATGATACGCTACTGAATGTTACGAGGACCTAGGAAATAATCTCGTTGAATGATACATCTCTCTCTACCTTACGGTTATTGCTATTTTCTATTCTTTTTTAATAACCCACACACTAACAATAAAAGCAATGTTGTCATATTGAAATTCTTAAGGCAAATTATTGCAGGACTTTTATATATTTTTGATAATAAATCCACGTTATGGTAATACATCTTATCAACAGTAAGATGTAATGTGTAATTGATTAATCATAAATAAAATAAACTAGCAACAGTGTCGTTAACTCAAGTCAAACAAATTCTAGGTATTTAGTATCTACTATTTTGAATCTAATTATATTAAAGTGCAATTATTATTCTTTTAAATCAGTCGTTGGAAGTTATCCTGAAAAATTTCTAGTAACATCTTCACTTATGGAAGGTATAGTCGCTTCTACGGTGGACGATTTCTTTTTAGAATCTAATGCCCTTTTTGAATTTTCCACGAATTCCATTAAACCTCTTGACATGAAATACGGTCTGTTTTCGCCGTCGTTCTTCTCGCAGTCTTCACAGAAACACAAAAAAATTGTATCTATCACCATCTTAAAACAAAAAATACAGTTGATTCGAGACAAGTTCATTTTTTTATTTCAATCACATTTTTCGAAATACTCACTTCATATACTGTCATAAAACAGTGTGAGACAAAATATGCAAATAAACCAGATAATGTAATTGGTACCCACATGTGCTGAAGACCTTCTTTATCCTAAAATATGATTAATTATTCAAATAATTGATCAAGAAATTAAATTATTAGAATAAAAATGTTGTATTTTCTTCTTGGTTATATAATTATTGATAGGAAAATAAAATTTGGTTTAAGTTAAAATTTTTAGTATGTACACAAATATTAGTAAATAATTTAGCGTGTAAGTGTTAGTGAATAGTTAGTGTATAAATAAATTATGTAAGATATACCGTGTGTATAAATTCAACTCAACCGAGAAACTTCTAGAGATGTCCAGAAGTGCAATGCATCTACTATGCACAGCTGGAAAGTCAAAACGATTTACCAAACAATCCAATCTAATTATTTAGTATCAATAATGATATACTGAATGAGAGACGAACAATTTTTAAAGGTGTAAAGATAATGTAGTTCTATCGATTTCAATCATATAAATAAATAATGAAATAAGTAGTTTTATTTTTCAAAAGTTTATATGCTGTTTTTCTGCAGATGTCTATATAGAATTCAACTATAGCATTATAAAAAACTCATATTCTATTATAAAGTACAGTCCTGTTCTATGGTTTCGCTTCAGTGATTCACGTGCATACGAAATGACACGGGCGTGCTTTTGTTTCTATCTTGTCTACTTAAAATAAATAAACAGGAATTTCACAAAAATATGACCTACTTGAAGTATTTTGATTCCTATTAGAACAGTTGCTATGACCACTACAACTTTTCCCAAAAATAATACGAAATCACCAACAGAATTGATTGCTGCCACTCGCAATATATTTGCAGTAAGGAGCTTATAGGCTTGCTGTCCTGCTTTACAAAAAGGAAGTCCAAAAATAGCTGAAAGTAATTTATTTTTAAAATATTCCAATTGAAAAATGTTTAAAATAAAATCATTAACTCATATAATTACTTTAAATGAAATAGGTACTGCATTTTTACCTATTAAATAGGATACTAGTTTAGCGTCAAAATATTTTGCTCAAATTTGCCTCATAGATTATGACTAGCGTGATGTAGAAAGTTAGTGTAGGTCAGTGTCCGAATTCCAAGCAAATAAATTTAACACAGAATTACACAAAACGGAGATATTTAATTTAATTGACAGATTTTAGGTAAGTAAACAAATAATTGTTGTAGAATTATACCAAAATATTTCATTTACACTTAATCCATTCATGTTCAAAATAACTTTACCTCCAAATACTTATTTTGATTAAGGTGGTCATAATTTTGGGACCAAAGCTGAAGTTTGCTACAAAAATACTTTATATTATAAGCAAAATTTGTAATCATACCCAAACAGAATATAATACCAATTATTTATGAGTATATCGTTCATGAAACTACACTGACGCATATATTTTTCACGATGTAATGCATTTCAAACATCACACTCTCTGTTAGTTGAGAGATTATTTTTTTATATACCTTTTAAAACGATCTTAGCTATGTATATTAAATGAATATTTTCATATGAAAATTTGAATCAAACTTTTACAGCGGGACATTTGGCTGTCCCCACGGGCATCTTGTACACGCCCAGACATGACAGCTAAATCGGTATTCTGAATTTTTGTTCAAATCTAATTGTTCTTAGATATTTATACTGAACTGTTTATTTAATACCACTCACGAATTATAAAGCAACCAAACGAATCAACCACGAACTTGAAAGTATTCTATGGTATTCTGAGAGTGTCTCTCGCTTGAACAATTAGGTTAGGATTTAGGATAAGGTGTCAAGTAATTTTCATTTGCCATTAAAAGTTTGAATATCAATTTACTATTTCAAGAAATTAAACTTAAATATCTCGAGATTCGTAATTTATTGAATAAATTATAGATAAGCTAAATAAATATGTACTTACCAACTTCAATGTAAGCATTCCTAGTTAAATATTTCAGTATCTTTTCGAAACAATACAAACAACAGTGACAGCATTTTAATAAACAGTCGACGATTTTTCCCTCTCTATTTCGCAAAAACTTTTCAAGTAACTTCATTAACATTCTGATAAATTGTACAGTTGCAATAAGACATGAACCTAAAGCTACAGATCCTAAATGGAACCTTATCAAATTTCCAGTACTTTGAATAACAGGTGTACCCAAAGAAGATTTGTCTCTAGAAAGTAAAAATTAATTTGTTACTTTATTTTAGATGTATGATAAAAAGTAGGAATGTCTTTTAAGAAACTATACTATTTGGAACTTTTTGTTGAATAGGAGTGTATAGTGATAATTTGGTTCGTATTCAGAATAAAAAAATAACAATTGTAATTAAAATACTTCAAGTTACAACAATATATTTACTAATATTATAATGGGGTTTTCTTTATTAATTGTCTCTTCATTTTAAAATTGTTATAAATATATGTATAAACAATAACATGACCTCTATTATGTGAAATTTGGTCGCTTTGGGAAGCTCTTTTCGGGGAAGACCCACCCGTCATCTTACACCTTCAGATTTCATACTAGTCCTCTCTATTTCTGCCTATCCAAAGCTAATTGTTTCTAGTTTTTCACCCTTAATCTTTCCAAATCCTTCTCTACCACTGTCTTTCTCTTCCTCTCCCCCAACTTCCGGTCAGGTCCCAACCATCTTACTCTTGCTTTTCCAGCAGTGTGAAATCCAGATTATGCGATGGCCATGAAATGGTTGCACCATAATCAATCCAAAGATCAAATTAACCAATTGAGCGCTCTTGAATTTCTAAAAATCTATACGGAGGCGTTATTTCTATTCTTCAGCAGAAAACACTCACTCCAAAAGAATAGGCCCCACAATTTTATTGTACACAATGCCAAACTAAACAGAAAATTAAATACAAAAATACACTTCGAAAATGATTGTTTTTTTAGCTGATAATGAATGTATGCGTTATTTCATGGACGCACTGTATATTAACTCGACCTAATTAATATTAACATTCGGAAACTTTAGAGTATTCTGTCTAACAAAGGTATTTATAAAAAATATATAACTTACAGTAAAAATAATAAAAGCTATTATCAATTTCCATTGATTTTTGTCAACTGATAACTATTGACATAAAAAGAATTTTCAGTTAGCTTCGGTTAATGTTATTCATGTCATTAGATAATTAAAATTGTACAGTGTCTAATTTTTGAAAAATAAAGTGAGCTGATTTTTGAATTGTTTTGAATAGTAGAAATATCATTCTAATAAATTGGCTGCGTTAAACAAACAAACAAAATTATAGTGAAAACAATCATTTGTTTACCGTTTAAAGTACCAAATGCTGACAGCTCCGGCTATAATCATATGCTGACAACCAATTATGAACTGCACCATCCATAACATCGCGATAAAGTTGTACCATCTTGTAAATTTCATCCAAGCGTCTTTTTCGTAGAAAAAAACGTTAAGACGATACTCACTTAATGTACCAGAACTTTCTATTAAAAGAGAAAATATGAACCATAGTGCAACGACTATGCCTAATGAGAGGAAAGTCTGAAATGAAAATTGCTATTTATATAAAAATTAATCCAACCAATAAATCATCTCTAATTCAAAGCATATAATATATTCTATAGATTTCTGCAACTAAGTTTTTGATTTTTAAGTAGTTGAAATAAAAATATATATTTTTTTTAATTAGTGTAAGTCATGTACTCACACCTTTAGTGGAGTAGAATACTACCTAAGAACCGAACCTATTAGATATACGTTCACATCTTCATTTGCGTCATCCTTGCTACCAAACCCATCTTCATACTAATTCATGCTTCTTTAACCAATCAGATCTCGGTTTTTCCGAAACCTACGCCTCATTCACACATGCTTTTTTCATATAAGCCCTATTTCTTTCTTAGTTAACGTATTTTAGTTCTGATCAAAAATATGTAAGAAAAATATCCTTATTTCGTTCGAGAACAAAGAAAAAAATCAAAAGCAGGATGGAAGCAAACACCATTCTGCTAATTACGTCCTTATTGGTCATAACAAAACAGTTGTTTTTTCTTCATATAAATATAACGAGTTTCTCTCAAAAATTGTTCGCAAAATAGTTCCCTAGGCCGGCCCTGTCCATCTACTGGAATTTTAAAAATTCGGCGAATTCGCGCGGCGTTTTTCGGGTGAATAATTATTTTAGTAGTAGGCGGTTTATTTACAGTATTTCTTCTAAATAACTTCTAAGGAAGTTTATTTATTTCTTTTCTTTCTTTTTGTTCTAGAACTTCGTAGAATTTTATTTAGGTATATAAATGATTTGTGTAAACGCAGTTTGTTATTGAGAAAAAGTCGTAGTGAAAAGAACGAATTAGTAAAAATAATCGCAGAAATTATTATAAGTTAAGTGTATTGTATAGTGTGTAAATAAATTATGAACGTAAAAGACAGTGTTTATATTAACATTTTTAATCTTGTAAATAACGTCGATAATAAGCAAAATTGTTAAAGTGAGAGCAGAAAATATAGTCTTAACTGTAATAGCCTAGCCTTGTTTGGGTGACTCTTTTGGCTTTCCAGTTGGTTTGCAACTATACCAAAAATGAAATTTTTGGCATGACTGTGTATTTTATTTTTAGGTCTCCAAAATACTAAGACCTTTAAAAGAGGCTATTTGTGTGTGTGTGTGTGTGTGTGTGTGTGTGTGTGTGTGTGTGTGCAAATGGGCAGGTCAGTGAATGCTCTGCTGTCTTTATAGTTAAAGACTGATCTCTTTGCCATCCATTCAGTTCGTTGTTGATTTGATATTACATGAAATTTTTTCCAAAATATGGAATCCTTGCTACTTTTTGGCAAAACTGCCTGCTTCCTTTTTGCTGGGTATACCCTGGTAGCCACATTAGGGTTACTTATTGTAAAAGTGCTTTTGAATGAAAAATTCCCATTCCAGCTCCTTGCGGAATATTTTAATTGACTCATGGTTGGCGGTCTTTGATTATTTGTTTGGGGTGGTATGTATAGCAGCGCCTTAAACCAGTGTAATATGCCAACTAAATTACTTCATGGAGATAAAACCTCATAGCTCGGTAAATCTCAGGGAATAATGAGGCTGAACTGATTCCTTTATTAAATGAATGATTAAAGAAAATGAAGATGAATAAACTAACTTTAGATTAGAACATAATTAATTGATATTTTACCGATTATTGAATGTATTTTCAAGTTATTACTCACAAGAATCGGTTGGAATAATAAAATAGGCATAGCAGCAATCGCTTTTCCAGATTCCTCGAATAACTGAACAACCAATTCGATTCTTTTTCTCATTACAAAAATAATAAGACTTATAATAACTGTAGCTATTGTCGTCAAAATGGCGAATACCAAGTAAGTATAGGTTTTTCTTGCGTCAACATCAGGTACAAGGTTATCGGGTATATCGTCTACATAGTTCTTAGAATGTTTCCATAATATCCTGAAAAAATAGAGGAAAGTGTACCACAAAGATCCGTATTGAAGTCCTTGTAGAACGCTTACACACCATAAAACAACTGTTGCTATTACACATGCTGATAATGATCCCATCAGAACTATCCAAACTACAAATCCTACAAGGAATCTGAATAGTGCCAGAAGTAAACATGATAATACTAAAAATACGTTTTTTAAATATAAACCGCGATAATTTTTATAAGTTTACCTAGAGCAATAAGGCAAAGGTAACAAATTTCAGTCCAACATATTTGAAAGTCTTCTGATACTTCCTAAAAATATAATTTCAATTTTAAATATAATTTATAACTCTAGCTGTTATAGGTTTCGGAAAAGCTACAGTATTGATATGTAAATAAATGAAAATGGGGTGTCCGTCACTTTTTAAGTTTTCCCGCTGCTTAAGTGAAAGGGCAACACTGTTTTTGTCAACAGGCGTTTGTTATTTGACTCCTGTCTAAATTTGAACTGTTTCATTGGTTTTGACATCAGACTATATACTACAACATCTCTTAACAAAAAATAACCCATATAAATATTGTAGGAACTATTTCACATCAATTTTAATTCTGGAAATATTAAATTTCATTGTGGCCGTACAATCACAAAATATGGCTATAGGTATCTCACACAGCTCAATGTTTTCAATTTTGAATTATATCTCTGACTGGAGACACTTTCCCTGGAGATTTTGGAATTTGAGTTTCTCGAGGTCTAACAGCGATCCTGGTTATTCTGTAACCGTGGTCTAGCAGCTGCAAATTAGCAAAAATAGAAAATGTTAACGTTCATAGTTTGTACAGTAATTTTTTTGCCCATACGCTTCATGATGACCAATATTCTGTCCCATACTATTCCTTTTGCGTTCATAATTTATTCATCCACATGTTTTTTGACCAAGTATTTTATGATTACATAGATAGTACATTATGTACTATACTAATCATTGTACATTCATAATTCATGCTAAAAGTGTCATGGTGACCATAATACTCCCTTTACGTCCGTAGCTCAGCTATTTTCTGGCCAAAGCTTCATGAATACAAACATCCTGTACTATATTACTCCCTTTACGTTCATATTTGATGTAATTTTTTTGGCCAAAAGCCCCATGGTAACCTACATTATGTCTCATATTACTACTATTATATTCATAGTTCATCTGTTCAGTTATTTTGTTGCTAAAAGCCCCATGATGACCTCCATTATGTCTTATACTACTACTTTTACGTTCATAGTTTATCTGGTCAGCTATTTTGTGACTAAAAGTCCCATGTTGACCAACATTATGTCCCATACTACTACTTTTATGTCCCCAGTTGATCTGGTCAGCTATTTTGCGGCTAAAAACCCCATGATGACCAACATTCTGTCTCATACTACCATATTTGTTTTATACAGAGATTCTGTAATTTGGAATCAATCAATCGATAGTTTAAATTATTTCAATTTAGTAAATGCCATTACTTTTTAACGTTGGCTATAAGTTTGTGATAATATTATAGTCGCAGACGAGCATTTTTAATAAATGGGGCGAAATTAATCTACTCTAATTTTCAATTCTTGATTTCAGCTCATTCGCTTTTGAAGCATCCACATAAAGAGTGTAATTTGATTGGGATCTGAGGTTGAAGGTGGTCATCCTCTTCTATCTATACATTTACATTGGAATACACACATTTGATTACTTATTAAAAACCACAACAAAACCCTCTTTTTGTTTAATACCAGATTGCTAAGTTTGTTGTAGTAACAGTTTCCAATTTGATTTTACTGGCAGAAAATAAAAATCTTGCAGGAATGCTTAATCTCAAGCCGAAGATTTCTTGCAGTGAATATATGAATTTCTAGTACCAGATTTGGAACCTTTTGTGTATACTTACAGTGAAAAAATTACTAAGTCCAGTTCTGGAAAATACTTTATTAACAACAGCTTCGCTTTGATTCGGCATACATCTATTGAAAAATTTTCTGCTAAAATACAAATGAAATTTTTGTTTACATCCTGCGAATGAAAATAATTCATTTATAACAAAAATAGAAACAATCTCATATGGAAGAAATAAACCAAATAATGAACAAAGCTTTTTAAGAAAAATTTGGTTACAAGTAATAAGAAATGATTTACGAATTTTATTTGATTATGTAAATTTGATCACCCCTCGTGAATAATAGATTAAGAAATAGATAAATACAGAAATAAATATGTATAACTAATTGCGTATAAAGTAGTTTATGATTGCAAAGAGGAAAGTCTAGGAATTTTTCCAAGTATTCAGGTCCGTACTAGGATCATCTGTATTTAAATTATTGATGGTACTAAACGGAATTATAACAAGGAACAGAAATTTGTCCTCTGTATGAGTCATAGCTAGTAATAAAATCCATTATCAATAATTGTTCCTTCAGATCAATATACTTACTATCCTGGATATTGGTTACAGTCTGAAGTACAAATTCTATTCATCACTTTGGACGATTGTTGTTGTAAAACTATGTGATACCTAAAATAATTTTTTAAAGTGTAAATTTCATTTGAAAAATTTTCTTATATACTTATTTATAAAAATTTTCTTCATCGATGAACCACCACACCACCACCACAATCTAGCAAACTAGTTTTTATAAGTGGTAAAATATAAAAATGGGGTTTATCGCACAAAGATCGTTTCTTACCGATAAAGGCAATAGTAATCCAGTGATTTCCATAACATGGAAGGGTCCAGGATTGCGAAGAGATTAAGTAAGAGGGTTCGCACTTTCTTATACCGACTTAGTACGTGTTGATTTTTTAAAAGCTTATAATAACTTTTGCTCATCAGTGGTTATTTGTATTAAAAATAATTGTTGGTATTTGTGCGATTGTGGCAATGAAACCGCAACGTTTATTCTGTAATGTAACTATCATCAGGGACTGTAATTATGGTCGAAATTTATTGTAAAAATATAAATATTATATACGCGTATAAAGATATCCAAATTTGATCAATTCCTCAAATTAATTAATCGAGCATTTAATTCAAAAAGCAACATTTAAAATGACAATAGACATAAATGTTTGTTGATTTTTGTTGCTATTGAAACAAGTATTTAAAAAAGTACACTTTGAGAGTTTAATTACCACAATCCCATAACAATCACGTTCATAAACTAGTTGACAAATTTTGTATAATATATCAAAGGTTTAAAAGTTTTTAACGATCGTGTCATTTTAGGAATGAAATTATTAATCAATAATCAAAGTTGGCTTGTTAGAATAACTTGTAGGAAATTTCGTCAAATGTACTGAGTGGCGACATCTATCATGACAAGTTTCAAGATAATTAATAGGGTTTTAGAACTGATATTAGATTTTTTTGTTTTTTTGTTCACCTTTATAAATAAATAGAAAAAATTCCAAAAGAAATACTCACGGTTCATGAACTTTATCAGTTCCCAAACACTGTGGTGATTTTTTACCATCGTTTCGATTTTTGAGATTTTTGTTATCTCTTCCACAAATATTTCCGCAATTGTCATATCCATTTATTACTCTATAGATGTCGCCATAAAAGAAACAATAGCTTAGAGAGCAAATCTAAAATTTCATAAAATCATACAAATAGTTCGGAATTATTTGTTTACAGTCTTCATTTTGTTAATTCATATTAAGTTTGCTTTATATCATATGGAATATTCAGTGAGTAGTATAAGGCAATTTGAAACTGAATACATCAGATTATCTCTCAATTTAGTCCAACTTTGTTCTATGAATGACAAATAACAAGAACGTCCAAAAATTATATTCGATTGACCGAATATTGAATTCACGACTGCATACCATTTCTTAAAATACATGGTACAGATCTGGATTTATATATCGTTTGTGTGGTCAATCGCAGCTTTCATCAAGTGATGGAAACTAAATCAACAACTGCACCCTGATATATAGGCATGTTGCCGAAATGGTAAAAAGTTCGTTATACAATAGACCTTTAAGTCAAGGTATTTGCTAGCCTCATTACCCCTCTTATTTGATCTAATCTATTGCACTATCACCATCTATAAATAGATTTCAACATTTCGTTAGCTTTTTTATTACTTCCAGGTTTCATTAGATACACTGGAAAGATAATTCCACTAAAGCGTGTTTTCTCAACACACGAGGACATGAAACACTATTTTTCATCACACCTCGTATAAGAGATCCAATATTTAAACTTACCAAAGCCGTTAAAAAAATTAAAAAAACTATCAAGAAGAAAACATCTGTAGACGATCTATTTTTGATTTGAAAATTTTCGGTTTCTTCCGATTCCGATTTTTTCAAATTTTCGCTTGTATTTACCTAAAAAAAATAGTTTAAATGAAGAGTAATCAAGTCAACTCTGATAAACAATTAACAATTATCAAATTTTTCATTATAAATTGATGATATTTACATAATTTTTTTATCAAGAAAAGGATACGTCTCCTTAAAGATCGTTTTTTTTATTTTAATGAGTGATTTTTTTGCTGGTATCTTTTTGGCAATACTGTTTGACAGATCACGCGTGAATCGTGTCTTGTATCATTGTCAAACTTGTTCTGTTTGGTCTATAATTTAACCACGAATCGATTTACGAACGAACAACGCTTGCAAATTATTGAACTTCACTATTAAAATTCATGCTCGGTTAAGAGAGTGCATTGTGAAATTCTTCTAATTTATAGCTAGTTTGGCCGGCCTACTGGGGAACTATTCCGAAGCTAAATTTCGGACCCAGTTTACACTATTGGACATTAAACCACTAACAAGCAAACGTACAGTGAGGACCGAAGAAAATATTACGGTTGTATCCGTCAGCGTTACAGATGACTGTGAAAATTTTGCAGAAGGATTTGGGCGTAAAAAATTATAAGATACGGCTGGTGCAAGAATTGAAGCCACACGGTCTCCCACAACGTCTAATATTTGATGAATGGACGCTGACAAAGTTGGAGGGAGATTCACTTTTTTATCGAAAAATTGTGTTCAGCGACGAAGCTCACTTCTGATTACATGGATACGTCAACAACCAAAATTGCCGCATCTGTAGTGGAAGACCAGCCAGAAGCATTACAAGAGCAACCAATGCAACTCGAAAAAGTCACTGTTTGGTATGCCGGTTGCATTTTACATTTAACCCAAAGAAAAACTTTTATGAGAAATAAAATTTTTTTGTAATAAAAAAGTTGCGAATATCCTGCAAACTCAACTGCTTCGAAATATTTATTTAGTAAATATTTTTGTACACAGAATTAAATTTGAATTGAATGAAATTGACTGAAAGAAACCTCTAATTAACAAATTTAATTAAATTGAAAAGAAAGAAATGTAGTTGCTGAATACAAACTGGACACAAAGCGTTGGTAGTCTTCAAAGCTATTATCAAAGTGCGTTTTTTTATAGAGCGCTTCGACCAAACAACTAACCACATCACGCAATTCTTTAGAGAGAAACATCAAAGCTTCCAAACTAGAAGTCCTTTGAAATAATAGATTTATAAGGGAATACTTTTTCGTATATTTTTCAACAGAAAATGTATAAACATTTAAGCGAATTATCCTTCCGGAAGGAGATAAAAATTAACAGTAAAATCATTATGATTTAGGCCAACTAATCACTTCAAGTTGAAAGTAATAATTATTATTTTTTTAAACAATATTGTGTCCATAAAATGTTAAAAAGTAGAAATTTGTAATACATTTTTATTCACACATTGTGTTAAAAAACTTACTTCGTCAGGTTGCACTCTATCACTGCTTAATCCACCGCCCATATCTGCTAATAAAAGCAAAAAATTAGGTTTCTATAAAGTTCGATTTACATATATCATAAAGCACAATGAAAACATTCAGATCGTTATCAACATCTTTTACCTAACGAACTTTGTTTTAGCAACCTTTTTGTGAATAATATCAGGGATTAGAAAACTTATCAAAATCAGGATATGGAGTTCCGTTCCTGTTTACTTTAATCAAATTACAATATTATATACTATAAATTAATCATAACATGCATTAATGTAATAGCTAAAATATACAGTAATAGGTAAATTATGGATTAGAAATTAAAAAATTACGAAACGGGTTTTATTGTTTTAATTTTTATTTTATTTGTCGCTTAAAATATCTTGAGCAAACTGATACATAGTGTTGGAAATAATAGTATATTACGTAACAAGAGCTGTATTCTACAACTTGTGTAACGTACTATACTTTTTCTACGCCCCTTCATGCATGTTACTTAAGAAAACTTGTCCTATTTTTAAAGAAATTGAAATTGAATACATCACTCTTTCAATCCTAAATATATCTCGCTAATGCTAAAAGTTTTTATGTTTTTTAATTGACTAACTTTGTGTAAATAGACCAAATAAAGTCTTACGTAAATAAAAATTTGATTGTAATTTAATTAAACCAAAAAGTTTAAGTTTTCTTCTCAAAACGCACGTGTATGTTATGAGATCTGATTACGTGCATGTTATTGTTAAATGTCATTTACAAGAAATGTTGACAGTACGATTTTTGACGTTTACAGACATGGGCGTAGAAAAATTATTTAATATGCGAATAACCATTTCCCCAATATACTATTATAATCAGTTTCGTTGATTTCAATTTAATATTATTAGGCGTAAACCTAATGGTTGTTAAAATTTTATTTTTTTGTTCTGTTTTTTTCATATTGTAATACAGAAAGAAGCAAATTGTGATTCCCTATCGAAAAGAAAAAACAAGGTTTTTGTTTCAGATTTAAACACAGGAAACGGAACGGTCGACTTGGCGATCTAAATTTTTTAATTTCCACTGGATATCCTTCCGGTAAAGGTGGACGTTTTATTATTTTACACTTAGAATCAAAAAGCGGTTTTGTCGATTATGGCTTGTTGCTCTTCAAATCAAAACCGGTTGGCGATTATCATCACATGTTGAAAATTGGTTTCAAATAATACTGAGCAGGTTCGAAGCCAAGGCTTACATTGTTATGGACATGGACGTGGACATGGACAAGCAGGCGTTTGAATAAATATCTAAAGATGGTGGATGAAAAAGCTGTAATTTGAGAATGACTTACTTTGACTAATATAAAATTTGAATTGGAAATATGGAAAGCAAACTATTAATTTTAGTCAAATCTAGTAAGGCAAGAAGAAAAATGTAGAAAATATTGATGTACTTATAGAAGGTATTGTACAAAATGAAGTAAACCTAATTTGGGCTCAAATTGAGGATAAGATGACAAATAATGAAATTAAATTTAATATGAAAGATGTTTTATTATAAAATTGCCGCAAGGAATCTGAACTAAAAACTACGTACATCAACCTCTTTACCTGCTCAACCAAAAGATATTTACTTTGTCAATTTGAACTTATTTTAATTTTCTTATTTTATACCTAAATTTAACTAAGTTCATGGTTTTCGAATGCACTATTTTGTTGGTTTAAAACTTGTTGAAAAAAAAAAAATATTAATTCATGCAAACGGTGAGGCAGAAATCCAAATTCCCTTTATATGTGGTCTATAACTTAATTCAAGCGGTTTGATAAGAGATCGAGTAACTTGTATAATATTATATCGTTCTAATATTCCGAACCTGGGTTGGAAAGCTACTCTCATTGTACATCTTTTCAGTATTTCATCCATTTGAAGCGTTAACGACAATAATTTTTTTTACTCAAATATGTCGAACTTTGTTCCTGAAAAAGTGTTTTTGCGGGGAGTTCTTCTTCATTAACTTAGTATTTTGATGGAAGTTTATGGTGAACATGCTCTAGCTGAGCGAACGTACCAAAAGTGGTTTGCACGATTGAAAATTGGTGATTTTAGTTTGGAAGACGATGAATGTCCTGGGCAGATTTTTGAAGATGAAGAACTGGAAGCATTACTCGATGAAGATGGTTGGCAAACACAAGAAGAGCTCGCAGAATCTTTGGGTGTCACTCAAGCACTCATTTCAAAACGTTTAAAAGCATCTGGATATATCCAAAAGCAAGGAAATTGGGTTCCACATGAACTCAAGCCGAGAGACGTCGAAAGGCGGTTTTGCATGTGTTGGAACGCCACAGAAGGAAGTCATTTTTGCATCGGATTGTTACTGGTGACAAAAAATGGATATATTACTACAACTCCAGGCGCAAAAAATCATTTGTGCCAGCCAATTCAACGGCAAAGCCGTATATCCATGGCACTCTATTTGGTGGGATCAGAAGGGTGTGCTGTATTATGAACTGCTAAATCCGGATGAAACCATCAATGGAGAACGTTACCGAACACAATTAATCCGTTTGAAGAGAGCAGTAGCCGAAAAACGTCCGGATTCTGCGATCAGACACGAGGCAATGAGAAGTTTTACCTCACCCGCCTTATAGCCCAGACCTTGCCCCTTCTGACTACCATTTGTTCCAGTCAATGCAGAACGCCCTCACTGGAATACGGTTCACATCAGAGCAAGATATCAAAAATTGGCTTGATTCATGCTTGGCTGCCAAGCCGGCGCCGTTCTTATGGGATGGGATCCACAAATTTCAAAGATAGGAAAAGGTAATAGCTTCAGATGGGTAATACTTTGAATAATACTATTGTACACGTCTTTCGTAAATAAACGTTCAAATTTTGAAAAAAAACCGCACGAATTAAGTTATAGACCCAATAATTCCGAATATATTGAAAACCAAAGAAATTGCTTACTTAGATATTTTAAAAATTCAATAATCACCACAATAGTTACACATTACCACTCTTTTTGATTTTTTTTTAATATAAAGAAACTCAACAACAGTATATTCACAATATACTGACTATAAGCAAAACTAAATTTTTTATCACAATTTCTTTAAATAATACACATTTGAGGAAAAAGGAAATTGATAAAAAGAATGAATTTGAGATAAAACGAGTAGTCATTTTAACAATTCAAACAGAAATAGTTCGTGTAGTAGCAGTTTGTTAATACATACAAGTTTTGTTGCAAACAAACTACTTTATTTGAGATCTAATACATACAGGTCTAATTATAAAGTTGTATATAGTTTATTTGTTAAAACATAACATTCTATTCGTTTTATATTGTAGTTTTACTGATGATGGGAAGAATACTTTCCGAAAGTTTGGACTTAATACAGCTCAATATAGAGTATTATAGTGTGTATGGAGTGTCTCAACAGAATAGTCTTATGTATATTTAAGATCCAGTTTATACCCAAAATCGAAAGAATGAACACGTGTTAAAACTTAAAAACTAACATACATTTAACAACATACATAACAGTTTAAAACAATTACAACTTTCAATAAAAAGTTTTTGTACAATTTTCACAATATTTATGCAATAAGGGTGGTTTTTTCAAAATTTCTCCTAATGGTGGGTTTTCCATTGCTTAATTTATTCAAAAAAATTATAATTTTCACTCTGAAATATAAAGGAATACTTAACGTGTACTATGTAATATTTATTTTATTCATTTAAGTGATAAATGGTTTATAAAATAATTATAAAATAAGCTTAATTCCAATTTTTTATACAAATCGATGTTTTTCGAAAAAATTGCGAGGTAATATCCTATTTTTACCGTTGGTAACTGGACTAATACTATTATTGATAGAAACAAAAACCAGACTAACAGATCATTATTATTTTTAGTAATTCTAGAATTGGAAATTTTCCTAATTGCAACCTTTCAAATAATGAAATATTATTTATTATTAGCATCTTTAAACAGTTCCCCTTGTAATTATAGTAAATGGTCCGGAAATTAAAGCTATTCATATTTTCCATTTTTCCATTTATTTTTATAATCAATTTAAACCACGATATTTCCTTTTAACCTACGAAAGTATTGATATATGTAGGGAAACTACCCTTTATAGAAAATACATATTTCATACAATCTATAGCAAACAATGGAGCAATGTCCTTTTAATGATGTCATACATTGCATGAACATTCAACTAGATACTGAAATTACAGCAATTTGTTGCTTTCATAGGTATATATACAAAAATATAATTCTTTGAATATACATAGTTGTATCGACAGTTGGGCTTCAAGGATTTTAGGAGAAAATTATATCAAAATTTTTTAATAAACAAACTTCGGATGTATAGTTTCATTTTCTAAAAAAATTCTTCCTCTTTGCTATTTTGCACTTTTACTTTTTCATTCTCAAAAATGTTAGCTATTTCTGTGGAACTTTATATTTGTTTTTTCTGGATTTTCAAGTTCTGACAATACCCAGGATTTACAAACATACAAAATCATCCCGATTTTGTATGTTATATGTCGATGTTATAACAAAAAAATCTAATCAACCTAAAAAAGAACTTAACGCAAACACGTCCTTTGAAACACGTTAATAGCTGCTTAA